>NW_027511204.1:0-27432 GCF_048772815.1 Callospermophilus lateralis | reverse complement strand
CCCAATTACCATTATTCATACACAGAATCACTCGTAACCCAAAACAGAAATCTAGGTATGATTTGAAGCCCAAGTATACACTGTTCCCTCAATCATTTTACAGAAGAGCAGGGACAGAGTGGTTCTTACAATACAGGAAAGTTGGGGACCTTACACCTGATGAGAACCTCAAATGTCCATGCACAAATGATACCTGGAGAAGTTGTAGGCAGGTATGAAGCACCCGAGAGAGCAAAAGTCATCTTCCATGGCAAACAACCTGGTCAGGATGAAGGGATGTGTCTGAATCTGCCTCTCTCTCTTCTTATTGTACAGAAGATGGACCAAACCAGGGCTGAGTGGAGAGCTGTTCCCGGGTGCCAATGGTGATATACATTCTACCTTATGAAAGTGTCACAGGAAGTAGGGGCAACCTCCATCTTATGTTACCCTTGGAAGCAACTGTTAGGACAAAGTGGTTGCCAAGGCAGTGACCTCATTCAGTTCCAAAGAATGTGACATACCTCATTTCCTTGGTGATGGAACTCTCTGAACTTGGTATCCAAGAAGCCAGGCACCCAGAGGCAGTCCCAGTCCCAGTCCCAGTGGGCTCACTTGTTTGGATTTACCAAGGACAGAGTCAGTTTTCTTGGTACCTAATGATGTGAGGATGGCCAAATGCCAGGAGAGCTCTGAAGATGGACCTTTCCTGAGAAAACAGGTAGTGGCTAACCACATTTTCCTGACATCTTCACAGAGTTGGTCAAGGAAACAAGATCTGAGAGAAGACAGGCCATTTCGGGGTAACATAGTATGGCCCACCAGTCAGAGGACACTCCGGAGAGTCACAACCTACTTGGGGGAAGGAGGTGCCTTTGTGGGAGTGGGTGTGGGTTTGTTGTTTTGTCTCATGTTCTGAGAATAGATAGGAAAGGCGGTTTGTTTGGTTTGGAGTGGACAGTTTCTAGTAAGTCATTTGACACGGCGAGTGTTTCTGTTTCTGTGTATCCCACTGTGTTTGTTGTTGTAGACATTAGAAAGAGAATGCATTAATGGATGTGTCCTGTCTAGTATAAATCTTCCCATAATTCATCCTGCCCAATATATGAATGTACTGCAGCTTGTCTTATCGATGTGCAACACCTGCTATCTTTCTAAGTTGTTGTTTTCTTCCTGAATTCTGGCCACTCTCCAGAATAGGCTCATGGATTTGTGTCCAAAATATGTACCGCCTCCAAGCTCTGTGACATGGCCATGTACTGGATAGCTGAAGAGAATGGCGAGCATCTCAGAAAACTCAGATATCAGTGTGAACAGGAAAGTCTCAGTGCAGAAACCCTGCTTTGGGCCTTTTGCTTACTTATTGTTGTGTTTCACTGAATGTCAGGAAGGTCTTTGCCTCAGGCCACCCCTTTGTGAAGCCTGAAGAAAACAGTTTTCAAATGGAAATGAATGGGCCTCACCTGTGGCTCTTTGCTTAATTGCTTTGGAAAGGGATGTGTCTTTATCAGCTTCTTGGACCTGTGTGTGGCTGTGTCTTAGATTCTCAACACCTGATGGATCTTAAGAATGATCCCATGTGAGCTTCCAAAACCAAAATGGCAAAAAATTTCATTCATTGTGGATGAAGTCTCTTGCCTTCCCCTGTTAGGTTCCTGCACTCCATCAAATGACAATAGGGATTCTTTGGGTCAAATGAGTTCTTCAAAGCCCTGCAGAGGTGCTTGTGTTTTCGCATGACTCTAAATCACCTAAAGAATCAATACCTAAAATCAGTAGGCCTCAAATTGGAGAAACACAGAAGTATTAACGGCAGGCTTATTTGTTCACTCCTGGTTCACAGAAACGGTGTCCAGGCTACCCTGACTTTAGGCAAATGAGGGGCAAAGGAGCTGATTTTGGACACTGTCTTGGGCTGCGCCCCTCATGGAAACCTCCAGCCAGAGGTTAAGATTATTGACTATATGGAATAAGATGAGGGCCATGTGGGAGTGTTTTGGTTTTAATTTTGGTCATTTGAGTGGTATTGGAAAAAAATGACTGGGTCCACGTGGGCTTGAACTCTGGTGTGATTCCCCTTAGAGACTGGGTTTTGGAAATGAACTCAGGGAAGCATTGCCATGAATTTTGTTGTGATTTTAAGAGGCCACGGATGAAAGTCGCTCTTGGAAACTGAGACCTAGGCCCCGGGTGGATTTCCACAGAGGGCTGGGAATCTCAGGAAGGATATCACATGATTTTATTCTTAAAGAAATGGCAGCCATAGTTGAGAGTCAAAACACACATGGACCTCACATTGTAGACCTCAATGGGCCTGGCCTAATGTGACCTTTTGTCCACTCTTTGGGAAGCGGTGCCTGTGAGAGTTCTCCAGAGATTTCATTGAAATGAGCTTCCTCACCATTTAATGTTTGCTGAATGAACTGAAACCCACAGTGCCTCCAACTATATGCTTGAAAAATGGCTAGATAAATACCATGAAATTTTTGAAATTCCTATGACCAGGTGGCACTGGAGAAACATTGGATGTCCAGTTGCTGATCATGAGTATACCGGACAGTGCCTTGATTTACTGAGTTTCATGAAAATGGTGTAGAACAGAGATGCCAGTAAGTTGGAGCCTGCTGAGTAGTGGGTCTAGAGCAGTGGTGGGGAGGTGTTTGATAAAACATCCGTGGTAGGGCCATGTGGATCTACCATTGGATTCCAAATGGCTTGTAACTGACATGGTGCAGCCAGCAGACCCTTATATGTAAAGGCATCTTGTTATATGGAGAGTTTTCAGAGGAAAATTAAGAATCAGGTTGATAATGACAAGGGGGCAATGGGGCAAGCTGTGAGAGATAGGAGCCTAGTTGGTGCATTCTCTTGCAGACCCTGACCCACCACACGTGACAGAACTCCCTCCAGCACTGTGTCCCAGTTTAGCTCCTAGTATTTCGTGAAACAAATACAAAACTCACAGTGCAGCAGCAAAAACACCACAAATTGGAGGAGGACCAAATGGCATCACAGTCCACACGGGGAGACACTTAGTCCCCAGTGGCCTCAGTTTACCTACAAAGAGAGGATTCAGCACTGCTTCATCTTGTTCATTGGAAAATAAGAAACCATGTCCTCCAGGTCACATAGATGCAGACCCAGCTTTGATGGTCTCACTACAGAGGAAGCCAAATCTCCTGAAAACTACATATATTTCAAGTGTGGAAGCTCAGAGGCAGTTTCTCAAAAAGTTTTTAGGCCAGCAGAGCTCCATGTTTGTGGAGTGTTTACCCTGTCCCTTAGTTTTGGAAACTCCTCTACCACCTCCAAGGATGTGAACTCCTGAGCATTTTCCATTCCAGATATGTATTCACTGATTTTGTAACTCTTCTCCTCTAATTGTGTCTTACTTGGGGTGAAGGTAATGTCAAGGCATTGTTCTGGATGAGAGCGGGAGGATATTTGTGTAGCATATATTTACATACACATTGGATTCATTTTCCAATTTTCCATTCGAAATACTGAATCCCTGACACTAACCCATACCTAGTAGACTCAGACTATTCATCCTAATATAATGGAGAAAATTAATCCAACACATTAGAAATACAAGTACTTCAGAGGAGACATGTTGTATAGTTGGACTTGACATTTGCATTATATAAGGTAGGAGTTATAAATCTAGTCAAATTTTAATTGAAATATTCTCCATGTGTTTTTAAACTTAACAAATATGTGAATTCTTGTTTCCCTTTTCTGTAGCCTATTCACACATGTATATTTATATGCATATATAGAATCCTACCAGGTATCACACGTACATTTTTGTGAGTTGGCTGTCTTGGCAGATACAAATTGTGAGAAGAGTTCACTCCTCCTAAATGCTGTTGGAAATGAAAATTCAACCTATAGGAGAGCGTCCTAGTAGAACAACATTATACATTAACTCATGTTCAGTAAAATAAATATTTTTGCATTTGTGGATGATACATATTTACTGATGAATTTCGATTGGCATTTATACTGGTACTTTTTAATGTCTGTGAGTGTTGTGTGTGTGTGTGTGTGTGTGTGTGTGTGTGTGTGTGTGTGTGTGTATATAGATATATATATAGATATAGATATACTCTCCAAATTTTTCAAAATATGAAATATATGTGTCTAATATACACTCTCTAAATTCATTCATGTTCATGTATGTGGATTTATAATCCACTTTTCACAAGATTATAATCAGAAATATTCATCCACCTGAAATACATATTTGTTTCCTAGTACTGAAAACTAACTTCAGTGAATGGTGCATACAAATCCTAATTATTCTACAGTAACTGACCCAGTCTAACATCAATGCAAGTAGACTTCTATGGGACATGATATGTAATTTGTCATTCATTTGTATTCGACACTGGTACATTATTGTTTCCTCAGTTTTTGCACATCACAGGATATACATTTCATCCACATGTTCACAAATTAATAAGCATTTGTTTCAACTTTCACCACTTCTTGCTTCAGAACACATGTATTGTCAGGGTTTCTTGACTGGTCTTTTCATGAGACTTCTTTCCAAACACATTATTTTGAATTTCCATAATCATTTTGAAGCAAAACTCACACACTCTTCATGATAAACCAAAACACTAATATTTCCATTACATATATACCTGGTTGGAATGAATGATTGTATATCAATATACGATTTCCTTTAATTTTTCAGATATCGGTTCAATTCATTATTTAAAGTTCAAAAAAGTTATATTATTTATTCACAGTATGGTCTATTCATGCTTTTTCTCTATGTTCCTAGAAACAGGGTACACCTCTTTGTACCCCCGATTCTCATTTTACATCTTCAATATATTGCTCCCAGAAATGGTGAAAGAAATACTCATGTCACCTCATTATCACAGTAATATTCTGGACAAAAAATGGAAAGGTCACACTTATGATTGTACCAAAGCCTAAATGGAAAGTGAACATGGATTTCTAAAAACATCCATGTCCAGGTTGCCTAATGCTGTCAATTGTCAATCCTATTGGTGACTACATATTTGTTTTTTTCCTAATTTATATATTCAAACTCAACCCTGTTGAAAATGTCTAATTCTATCACTCACTTTATACGTTGCCTGATTTCGTAATGTTTCTATTGATATCTGCTTTTCTACATATTTTCCCCAGTTCAACATAGTGACTGACTCTTCATATGTGCTGACATTTACATTCACTCAACAACCGAAAGTCTATTGCTAAAGAACTTTTGGTCCAAATCCTATACTCACTCTTCTTCCTAAACCTACCGACTATCTTCCTAATCCTACTGAATATCCCTTTTTGACTGGATGTTCTCTTCTAAATTCAATCATCCAATGTACAAGGTCCTATGCCATTGTATATCGAATTATCTGAGGCATCTTTGCAGAACATCATTCAAAGCTAAGTATCCCAATCAAGGGCAAAACCCTTCTGGGCTTCAAATCATACCTAGATTTCTGTTTTCCTGCTTATATTTCACCTCTATATTCTTGTAAATATTGCAGGTTCCCAATACCATTATTCATCACACAGAATCACTCGTAACCCAAATCAAACCTGTTTTTAACCCCAAGTATACACTGTTCCCTCAATCATTTTACAGAAGAGCAGGGACAGAGTGGTTCTTACAATACAGGAAAGTTGGGGACCTTCCACCTGATGAGAACCTCAAATGTCCATGCACAAATGATACCTGGAGAAGTTGTAGGCAGGTATGAAGCACCTGAGAGAGCAAAAGTCATCTTCCATGGCAAACAACCTGGTCAGGATGAAGGGATGTGTCTGAATCTGCCTCTCTCTCTTCTTATTGTACAGAAGATGGACCAAACCAGGGCTGAGTGGAGAGCTGTTCCCGGGTGCCAATGGTGTTATACATTCTACCTTATGAAAGTGTCACAGGAAGTAGGGGCAACCTCCATCTTATGTTACCCTTGGAAGCAACTGTTAGGACAAAGTGGTTGCCAAGGCAGAGACCTCATTCAGTTCCAAAGAATGTGACATACCTCATTTCCTTGGTGATGGAACTCTCTGAACTTTGTATCCAAGAAGCCAGGCACCCAGAGGCAGTCCCAGTCCCAGTCCCAGTGGGCTCACATGTTTGGATTTACCAAGGACAGAGTCAGATTTCTTGGTACCTAATGATGTGAGGATGGCCAAATGCCAGGAGAGCTCTGAAGATGGACCTTTCCTGAGAAAACAGGTAGTGGCTAACCACATTTTCCTGACATCTTCACAGAGTTGGTCAAGGAAACAAGATCTGAGAGAAGACAGGCCATTTCGGGGGAACATAGTATGGCCCACCAGTCAGAGGACACTCCGGATAGTCACAGACCTACTTGGGGGAAGGAGGTGCCTTTGTGGGAGTGGGTGTGGGTTTGTTGTTTTGTCTCATGTTCTGAGAATAGATAGGAAAGGCGGTTTGTTTGGTTTGGAGTGGACAGTATCTAGTAAGTCATTTGACACGGCGAGTGTTTCTGTTTCTGTGTATCCCACTGTGTCCGTTGTTGTAGACATTAGAAAAGTGAATGCATTAATGGATGTGTCCTGTCTAGTATAAATCTTCCCATAATTCATCCTGCCCAATATGTGAATGGACTGCAGCTTGTCTTATCGATGTGCAACACCTGCTATCTTTCTAAGTTGTTGTTTTCTTCCTGAATTCTGGCCACTCTCCAGAATAGGCTCATGGATTTGTGTCCAAAATATGTACCACCTCCAAGCTCTGTGACATGGCCATGTACTGGATAGCTGAAGAGAATGGCGAGCATCTCAGAAAACTCAGATATCAGTGTGACCAGGAAAGTCTCAGTGCAGAAACCCTGCTTTGGGCCTTTTGCTTACTTATTGTTGTGTTTCACTGAATGTCAGGAAGGTCTTTGCCTCAGGCCACCCCTTTGTGAAGCCTGAAGAAAACAGTTTTCAAATGGAAATGAATGGGCCTCACCTGTGGCTCTTTGCTTAATTGCTTTGGAAAGGGATGTGTCTTTATCAGCATCTTGGACCTGTGTGTGGCTGTGACTTAGATTCTCAGCACCTGATGGATCTTAAGAATGATCCCATGTGAGCTTCCAAAACCAAAATGGCAAAAAATTTCATTCATTGTGGATGAAGTCTCTTGCCTTCCCCTGTTAGGTTCCTGCACTCCATCAAATGAGAATAGGGATTCTTTGGGTCAAATGAGTTCTTCAAAGCCCTGCAGAGGTGCTTGTGTTTTCGCATGACTCTAAATCACCTAAAGAATCGATACCTAAAATCAGTAGGCCTCAAATTGGATAAACACAGAAGTATTAACGGCAGGATTATTTGTTCACTCCTGGTTCACAGAAACAGTGTCCAGGCTACCCTGACTTTAGGCAAATGAGGGGCAAACGAGCTGATTTTGGACACTGTCTTGGGCTGCGCCCCTCAAGGAAACCTCCAGCCAGAGGTTAAGATGATTGACTATATGGAATAAGATGAGGGCCATGTGGGAGTGTTTTGGTTTTAATTTTGGTCATTTGTGTGGCATTGGAAAAAATGACTGGGTCCACGTGGGCTTGAACTCTGGTGTGATTCCCCTTAGAGACTAGGTTTTGGAACTGAACTCAGAGAAGCATTGCCATGAATTTTGTTGGGATTTTAAGAGGCCACGCATGAAAGCCGCTCTTGGAAACTGAGACCTAGGCCCCGGGTGGTTTTCCACAGAGGGCTGGGAATCTCAGCAAGGATATCACATGATTTTATTCTTAAAGAAATGGCAGCCATAGTTGAGAGTCAAAACACACATGGACCTCACATTGTAGACCTCAATGGGCCTGGCCAAATGTGACCTTTTGTCCACTCTTTGGGAAGCCGTGCCTGTGAGAGTTCTCCAGAGATTTCATTGAAATGAGCTTCCTCACCATTTAATGTTTGCTGAATGAACTGAAACCCACAGTGCCTCCAACTTCATGCTTGAAAAATGGCTAGATAAATACCATGAAATTTTTGAAATTCCTATGACCAGGTGGCACTGGAGAAACATTGGATGTCCTGTTGCTCATCATGAGTATACCAGACAGTGCCTTGATTTACTGAGTTTCATGAAAATGGTGTAGAACAGAGATGCCAGTAAGTTGGAGCCTGCTGAGTAGTGGGTCTAGAGCAGTGGTGGGGAGGTGTTTGATAAAACATCCGTGGTAGGGCCATGTGGATCTACCATTGGATTCCAAATGGCTTGTAACTGACATGGTGCAGCCAGCAGACCCTTATATGTAAAGGCACCTTGTTATATGGAGAGTTTTCAGAGGAAAATTAAGAATCAGGTTGATATGGACAAGGGGGCAATGGGGCAAGCTGTGAGAGATAGGAGCCTAGTTGGTGCATTCTCTTGCAGACCCTGACCCACCACACGTGACAGAACTCCCTCCAGCACTGTGTCCCAGTTTAGCTCCTAGTATTTCGTGAAACAAATACCAAACTCACAGTGCAGGAGCAAAAACACCACAAACAGTGGAGAAGGACCAAATGGCATCACAGTCCACACGGGGAGACACTTAGTCCCCAGTGGCCTCAGTTTACCTAAAAAGAGAGGATTCACTCAGCACTGCTTCATCTTGTTCATTGGAAAATAAGAAACCATGTCCTCCAGGTCACATAGATGCAGACCCAGCTTTGATGGTCTCACTACAGAGGAAGCCAAATCTCCTGAAAACAACATATATTTCAAGTGTGGAAGCTCAGAGGCAGTTTCTCAAAAAGTTTTTAGGCCAGCAGAGCTCCATGTTTGTGGAGTGTTTACCCTGTCCCTTAGTTTTGGAAACTCCTCTACCACCTCCAAGGTTGTGAACTCCTGAGCATTTTCCATTCCAGATATGTATTCACTGATTTTGTAACTCTTCTCCTCTAATTGTGTCTTACTTGGGGTGAAGGTAATGTCAAGGCATTGTTCTGGATGAGAGCGGGAGGATATTTGTGCAGCATATATTTACATACACATTGGATTCATTTTCCAAATTTCCATTCGAAGTACTGAATCCCTGACACTAACCCATACCTAGTAGACTCAGACTATTCATCCTAATATAATGGAGAAAATTAACCCAACACATTAGAAATACAAGTACTTCAGAGGAGACATGTTGTATAGTTGGACTTGACATTTGCATTATATAGGGTAGGAGTTATAAATCTAGTCAAATTTTAATTGAAATATTCTCCATGTGTTTTTAAACTTAACAAATATGTGAATTCTTGTTTCCCTTTTCTGTAGCCTATTCACACATGTATATTTATATGCATATATAGAATCCTACCAGGTATCACACGTACATTTTTGTGAGGTGGCTGTCTTGGCAGATACAAATTGTGAGAAGAGTTCACTCCTCCTAAATGCTGTTGGAAATGAAAATTCAACCTATAGGAGAGCGTCCTAGTAGAACAACATTATACATTAACTCATGTTCAGTAAAATAAATATTTTTGCATTTGTGGATGATACATATTTACTGATGAATTTCGATTGGCATTTATACTGGTACTTTTTAATGTCTGTGAGTGTTGTGTGTGTGTGTGTGTGTGTGTGTGTGTATAGATAGAGATATAGATATACTCTCCAAATTTTTCAAAATATGAAATATATGTGTCTAATATACACTCTCTAAATTCATTCATGTTCATGTATGTGGATTTATAATCCACTTTTCACAAGATTATAATCAGAAATATTCATCCACCTGAAATACATATTTGTTTCCTAGTACTGAAAACTAACTTCAGTGAATGGTGCATACAAATCCTAATTATTCTACAGTAACTGACCCAGTCTAACATCAATGCAAGTAGACTTCTATGGGACATGATATGTAATTTGTCATTCATTTGTATTCGACACTGGTACATTATTGTTTCTTCAGTTTTTGCACATCACAGGATATACATTTCATCCACATGTTCACAAATTAATAAGCATTTGTTTCAACTTTCACCACTTCTTGCTTCAGAACACATGTATTGTCAGGGTTTCTTGACTGGTCTTTTCATGAGACTTCTTTCCAAACACATTATTTTGAATTTCCATAATCATTTTGAAGCAAAACTCACACACTCTTCATGATAAACCAAAACACTAATATTTCCATTACATATATACCTGGTTGGAATGAATGATTGTATATCAATATACGATTTCCTTTAATTTTTCAGATATCAGTTCAATTCATTATTTAAAGTTCAAAAAAGTTATATTATTTATTCACAGTATGGTCTATTCATGCTTTTTCTCTATGTTCCTAGAAACAGGGTACACCTCTTTGTACCCCCGATTCTCATTTTACATCTTCAATATATTGCTCCCAGAAATGGTGAAAGAAATACTCATGTCACCTCATTATCACAGTAATATTCTGGACAAAAAATGGAAAGGTCACACTTATGATTGTACCAAAGCCTAAATGGAAAGTGAACATGGATTTCTAAAAACATCCATGTCCAGGTTGCCTAATGCTGTCAATTGTCAATCCTATTGGTGACTACATATTTGTTTTTTTCCTAATTTATATATTCAAACTCAACCCTGTTGAAAATGTCTAATTCTATCACTCACTTTATACTTTGCCTGATTTCGTAATGTTTCTATTGATATCTGCTTTTCTACATATTTTCCCCAGTTCAACATAGTGACTGACTCTTCATATGTGCTGACATTTACATTCACTCAACAACCGAAAGTCTATTGCTAAAGAACTTTTGGTCCAAATCCTATACTCACTCTTCTGCCTAAACCTACCGACTATCTTCCTAATCCTACTGAATATCCCTTTTTGACTGGATGTTCTCTTCTAAATTCAATCATCCAATGTACAAGGTCCTATGCCATTGTATATCGAATTATCTGAGGCATCTTTGCAGAACATCATTCAAAGCTAAGTATCCCAATCAAGGGCAAAACCCTTCTGGGCTTCAAATCATACCTAGATTTCTGTTTTCCTGCTTATATTTCACCTCTATATTCTTGTAAATATTGCAGGTTCCCAATACCATTATTCATCACACAGAATCACTCGTAACCCAAATCAAACCTGTTTTTAACCCCAAGTATACACTGTTCCCTCAATCATTTTACAGAAGAGCAGGGACAGAGTGGTTCTTACAATACAGGAAAGTTGGGGACCTTCCACCTGATGAGAACCTCAAATGTCCATGCACAAATGATACCTGGAGAAGTTGTAGGCAGGTATGAAGCACCTGAGAGAGCAAAAGTCATCTTCCATGGCAAACAACCTGGTCAGGATGAAGGGATGTGTCTGAATCTGCCTCTCTCTCTTCTTATTGTACAGAAGATGGACCAAACCAGGGCTGAGTGGAGAGCTGTTCCCGGGTGCCAATGGTGTTATACATTCTACCTTATGAAAGTGTCACAGGAAGTAGGGGCAACCTCCATCTTATGTTACCCTTGGAAGCAACTGTTAGGACAAAGTGGTTGCCAAGGCAGAGACCTCATTCAGTTCCAAAGAATGTGACATACCTCATTTCCTTGGTGATGGAACTCTCTGAACTTTGTATCCAAGAAGCCAGGCACCCAGAGGCAGTCCCAGTCCCAGTCCCAGTGGGCTCACATGTTTGGATTTACCAAGGACAGAGTCAGATTTCTTGGTACCTAATGATGTGAGGATGGCCAAATGCCAGGAGAGCTCTGAAGATGGACCTTTCCTGAGAAAACAGGTAGTGGCTAACCACATTTTCCTGACATCTTCACAGAGTTGGTCAAGGAAACAAGATCTGAGAGAAGACAGGCCATTTCGGGGGAACATAGTATGGCCCACCAGTCAGAGGACACTCCGGATAGTCACAGACCTACTTGGGGGAAGGAGGTGCCTTTGTGGGAGTGGGTGTGGGTTTGTTGTTTTGTCTCATGTTCTGAGAATAGATAGGAAAGGCGGTTTGTTTGGTTTGGAGTGGACAGTATCTAGTAAGTCATTTGACACGGCGAGTGTTTCTGTTTCTGTGTATCCCACTGTGTCCGTTGTTGTAGACATTAGAAAAGTGAATGCATTAATGGATGTGTCCTGTCTAGTATAAATCTTCCCATAATTCATCCTGCCCAATATGTGAATGGACTGCAGCTTGTCTTATCGATGTGCAACACCTGCTATCTTTCTAAGTTGTTGTTTTCTTCCTGAATTCTGGCCACTCTCCAGAATACGCTCATGGATTTGTGTCCAAAATATGTACCACCTCCAAGCTCTGTGACATGGCCATGTACTGGATAGCTGAAGAGAATGGCGAGCATCTCAGAAAACTCAGATATCAGTGTGACCAGGAAAGTCTCAGTGCAGAAACCCTGCTTTGGGCCTTTTGCTTACTTATTGTTGTGTTTCACTGAATGTCAGGAAGGTCTTTGCCTCAGGCCACCCCTTTGTGAAGCCTGAAGAAAACAGTTTTCAAATGGAAATGAATGGGCCTCACCTGTGGCTCTTTGCTTAATTGCTTTGGAAAGGGATGTGTCTTTATCAGCATCTTGGACCTGTGTGTGGCTGTGACTTAGATTCTCAGCACCTGATGGATCTTAAGAATGATCCCATGTGAGCTTCCAAAACCAAAATGGCAAAAAATTTCATTCATTGTGGATGAAGTCTCTTGCCTTCCCCTGTTAGGTTCCTGCACTCCATCAAATGAGAATAGGGATTCTTTGGGTCAAATGAGTTCTTCAAAGCCCTGCAGAGGTGCTTGTGTTTTCGCATGACTCTAAATCACCTAAAGAATCGATACCTAAAATCAGTAGGCCTCAAATTGGATAAACACAGAAGTATTAACGGCAGGATTATTTGTTCACTCCTGGTTCACAGAAACAGTGTCCAGGCTACCCTGACTTTAGGCAAATGAGGGGCAAACGAGCTGATTTTGGACACTGTCTTGGGCTGCGCCCCTCAAGGAAACCTCCAGCCAGAGGTTAAGATGATTGACTATATGGAATAAGATGAGGGCCATGTGGGAGTGTTTTGGTTTTAATTTTGGTCATTTGTGTGGCATTGGAAAAAATGACTGGGTCCACGTGGGCTTGAACTCTGGTGTGATTCCCCTTAGAGACTAGGTTTTGGAACTGAACTCAGAGAAGCATTGCCATGAATTTTGTTGGGATTTTAAGAGGCCACGCATGAAAGCCGCTCTTGGAAACTGAGACCTAGGCCCCGGGTGGTTTTCCACAGAGGGCTGGGAATCTCAGCAAGGATATCACATGATTTTATTCTTAAAGAAATGGCAGCCATAGTTGAGAGTCAAAACACACATGGACCTCACATTGTAGACCTCAATGGGCCTGGCCAAATGTGACCTTTTGTCCACTCTTTGGGAAGCCGTGCCTGTGAGAGTTCTCCAGAGATTTCATTGAAATGAGCTTCCTCACCATTTAATGTTTGCTGAATGAACTGAAACCCACAGTGCCTCCAACTTCATGCTTGAAAAATGGCTAGATAAATACCATGAAATTTTTGAAATTCCTATGACCAGGTGGCACTGGAGAAACATTGGATGTCCTGTTGCTCATCATGAGTATACCAGACAGTGCCTTGATTTACTGAGTTTCATGAAAATGGTGTAGAACAGAGATGCCAGTAAGTTGGAGCCTGCTGAGTAGTGGGTCTAGAGCAGTGGTGGGGAGGTGTTTGATAAAATATCCGTGGTAGGGCCATGTGGATCTACCATTGGATTCCAAATGGCTTGTAACTGACATGGTGCAGCCAGCAGACCCATATATGTGAAGGCACCTTGTTATATGGAGAGTTTTCAGAGGAAAATTAAGAATCAGGTTGATATGGACAAGGGGGCAATGGGGCAAGCTGTGAGAGATAGGAGCCTAGTTGGTGCATTCTCTTGCAGACCCTGACCCACCACACGTGACAGAACTCCCTCCAGCACTGTGTCCCAGTTTAGCTCCTAGTATTTCGTGAAACAAATACCAAACTCACAGTGCAGGAGCAAAAACACCACAAACAGTGGAGAAGGACCAAATGGCATCACAGTCCACACGGGGAGACACTTAGTCCCCAGTGGCCTCAGTTTACCTACAAAGAGAGGATTCAGCTCAGCACTGCTTCATCTTGTTCATTGGAAAATAAGAAACCATGTCCTCCAGGTCACATAGATGCAGACCCAGCTTTGATGGTCTCACTACAGAGGAAGCCAAATCTCCTGAAAACAACATATATTTCAAGTGTGGAAGCTCAGAGGCAGTTTCTCAAAAAGTTTTTAGGCCAGCAGAGCTCCATGTTTGTGGAGTGTTTACCCTGTCCCTTAGTTTTGGAAACTCCTCTACCACCTCCAAGGTTGTGAACTCCTGAGCATTTTCCATTCCAGATATGTATTCACTGATTTTGTAACTCTTCTCCTCTAATTGTGTCTTACTTGGGGTGAAGGTAATGTCAAGGCATTGTTCTGGATGAGAGCGGGAGGATATTTGTGCAGCATATATTTACATACACATTGGATTCATTTTCCAAATTTCCATTCGAAGTACTGAATCCCTGACACTAACCCATACCTAGTAGACTCAGACTATTCATCCTAATATAATGGAGAAAATTAACCCAACACATTAGAAATACAAGTACTTCAGAGGAGACATGTTGTATAGTTGGACTTGACATTTGCATTATATAGGGTAGGAGTTATAAATCTAGTCAAATTTTAATTGAAATATTCTCCATGTGTTTTTAAACTTAACAAATATGTGAATTCTTGTTTCCCTTTTCTGTAGCCTATTCACACATGTATATTTATATGCATATATAGAATCCTACCAGGTATCACACGTACATTTTTGTGAGGTGGCTGTCTTGGCAGATACAAATTGTGAGAAGAGTTCACTCCTCCTAAATGCTGTTGGAAATGAAAATTCAACCTATAGGAGAGCGTCCTAGTAGAACAACATTATACATTAACTCATGTTCAGTAAAATAAATATTTTTGCATTTGTGGATGATACATATTTACTGATGAATTTCGATTGGCATTTATACTGGTACTTTTTAATGTCTGTGAGTGTTGTGTGTGTGTGTGTGTGTGTGTGTGTGTGTGTGTGTATAGATAGAGATATAGATATACTCTCCAAATTTTTCAAAATATGAAATATATGTGTCTAATATACACTCTCTAAATTCATTCATGTTCATGTATGTGGATTTATAATCCACTTTTCACAAGATTATAATCAGAAATATTCATCCACCTGAAATACATATTTGTTTCCTAGTACTGAAAACTAACTTCAGTGAATGGTGCATACAAATCCTAATTATTCTACAGTAACTGACCCAGTCTAACATCAATGCAAGTAGACTTCTATGGGACATGATATGTAATTTGTCATTCATTTGTATTCGACACTGGTACATTATTGTTTCTTCAGTTTTTGCACATCACAGGATATACATTTCATCCACATGTTCACAAATTAATAAGCATTTGTTTCAACTTTCACCACTTCTTGCTTCAGAACACATGTATTGTCAGGGTTTCTTGACTGGTCTTTTCATGAGACTTCTTTCCAAACACATTATTTTGAATTTCCATAATCATTTTGAAGCAAAACTCACACACTCTTCATGATAAACCAAAACACTAATATTTCCATTACATATATACCTGGTTGGAATGAACGATTGTATATCAATATACGATTTCCTTTAATTTTTCAGATATCAGTTCAATTCATTATTTAAAGTTCAAAAAAGTTATATTATTTATTCACAGTATGGTCTATTCATGCTTTTTCTCTATGTTCCTAGAAACAGGGTACACCTCTTTGTACCCCCGATTCTCATTTTACATCTTCAATATATTGCTCCCAGAAATGGTGAAAGAAATACTCATGTCACCTCATTATCACAGTAATATTCTGGACAAAAAATGGAAAGGTCACACTTATGACTGTACCAAAGCCTAAATGGAAAGTGAACATGGATTTCTAAAAACATCCATGTCCAGGTTGCCTAATGCTGTCAATTGTCAATCCTATTGGTGACTACATATTTGTTTTTTTTCCTAATTTATATATTCAAACTCAACCCTGTTGAAAATGTCTAATTCTATCACTCACTTTATACTTTGCCTGATTTCGTAATGTTTCTATTGATATCTGCTTTTCTACATATTTTCCCCAGTTCAACATAGTGACTGACTCTTCATATGTGCTGACATTTACATTCACTCAACAACCGAAAGTCTATTGCTAAAGAACTTTTGGTCCAAATCCTATACTCTTCTTCCTAAACCTACCGACTATCTTCCTAATCCTACTGAATATCCCTTTTTGACTGGATGTTCTCTTCTAAATTCAATCATCCAATGTACAAGGTCCTATGCCATTGTATATCGAATTATCTGAGGCATCTTTGCAGAACATCATTCAAAGCTAAGTATCCCAATCAAGGGCAAAACCCTTCTGGGCTTCAAATCATACCTAGATTTCTGTTTTCCTGCTTATATTTCACCTCTATATTCTTGTAAATATTGCAGGTTCCCAATACCATTATTCATCACACAGAATCACTCGTAACCCAAATCAAACCTGTTTTTAACCCCAAGTATACACTGTTCCCTCAATCATTTTACAGAAGAGCAGGGACAGAGTGGTTCTTACAATACAGGAAAGTTGGGGACCTTACACCTGATGAGAACTTCAAATGTCCATGCACAAATGATACCTGGAGAAGTTGTAGGCAGGTATGAAGCACCTGAGAGAGCAAAAGTCATCTTCCATGGCAAACAACCTGGTCAGGATGAAGGGATGTGTCTGAATCTGCCTCTCTCTCTTCTTATTGTACAGAAGATGGACCAAACCAGGGCTGAGTGGAGAGCTGTTCCCGGGTGCCAATGGTGATATACATTCTACCTTATGAAAGTGTCACAGGAAGTAGGGGCAACCTCCGTCTTATGTTACCCTTGGAAGCAACTGTTAGGACAAAGTGGTTGCCAAGGCAGAGACCTCATTCAGTTCCAAAGAATGTGACATACCTCATTTCCTTGGTGATGGAACTCTCTGAACTTTGTATCCAAGAAGCCAGGCACCCAGAGGCAGTCCCAGTCCCAGTCCCAGTGGGCTCACATGTTTGGATTTACCAAGGACAGAGTCAGATTTCTTGGTACCTAATGATGTGAGGATGGCCAAATGCCAGGAGAGCTCTGAAGATGGACCTTTCCTGAGAAAACCGGTAGTGGCTAACCACATTTTCCTGACATCTTCACAGAGTTGGTCAAGGAAACAAGATCTGAGAGAAGACAGGCCATTTCGGGGGAACATAGTATGGCCCACCAGTCAGAGGACACTCCGGATAGTCACAGACCTACTTGGGGGAAGGAGGTGCCTTTGTGGGAGTAGGTGTGGGTTTGTTGTTTTGTCTCATGTTCTGAGAATAGATAGGAAAGGCGGTTTGTTTGGTTTGGAGTGGACAGTATCTAGTAAGTCATTTGACATGGCGAGTGTTTCTGTTTCTGTGTATCCCACTGTGTCCGTTGTTGTAGACATTAGAAAAGTGAATGCATTAATGGATGTGTCCTGTCTAGTATAAATCTTCCCATAATTCATCCTGCCCAATATGTGAATGGACTGCAGCTTGTCTTATCGATGTGCAACACCTGCTATCTTTCTAAGTTGTTGTTTTCTTCCTGAATTCTGGCCACTCTCCAGAATACGCTCATGGATTTGTGTCCAAAATATGTACCACCTCCAAGCTCTGTGACATGGCCATGTACTGGATAGCTGAAGAGAATGGCGAGCATCTCAGAAAACTCAGATATCAGTGTGACCAGGAAAGTCTCAGTGCAGAAACCCTGCTTTGGGCCTTTTGCTTACTTATTGTTGTGTTTCACTGAATGTCAGGAAGGTCTTTGCCTCAGGCCACCCCTTTGTGAAGCCTGAAGAAAACAGTTTTCAAATGGAAATGAATGGGCCTCACCTGTGGCTCTTTGCTTAATTGCTTTGGAAAGGGATGTGTCTTTATCAGCGTCTTGGACCTGTGTGTGGCTGTGACTTAGATTCTCAGCACCTGATGGATCTTAAGAATGATCCCATGTGAGCTTCCAAAACCAAAATGGCAAAAAATTTCATTCATTGTGGATGAAGTCTCTTGCCTTCCCCTGTTAGGTTCCTGCACTCCATCAAATGAGAATAGGGATTCTTTGGGTCAAATGAGTTCTTCAAAGCCCTGCAGAGGTGCTTGTGTTTTCGCATGACTCTAAATCACCTAAAGAATCGATACCTAAAATCAGTAGGCCTCAAATTGGATAAACACAGAAGTATTAACGGCAGGATTATTTGTTCACTCCTGGTTCACAGAAACGGTGTCCAGGCTACCCTGACTTTAGGCAAATGAGGGGCAAACGAGCTGATTTTGGACACTGTCTTGGGCTGCGCCCCTCAAGGAAACCTCCAGCCAGAGGTTAAGATGATTGACTATATGGAATAAGATGAGGGCCATGTGGGAGTGTTTTGGTTTTAATTTTGGTCATTTGTGTGGCATTGGAAAAAATGACTGGGTCCACGTGGGCTTGAACTCTGGTGTGATTCCCCTTAGAGACTAGGTTTTGGAACTGAACTCAGAGAAGCATTGCCATGAATTTTGTTGGGATTTTAAGAGGCCACGCATGAAAGTCGCTCTTGGAAACTGAGACCTAGGCCCCGGGTGGTTTTCCACAGAGGGCTGGGAATCTCAGCAAGGATATCACATGATTTTATTCTTAAAGAAATGGCAGCCATAGTTGAGAGTCAAAACACACATGGACCTCACATTGTAGACCTCAATGGGCCTGGCCAAATGTGACCTTTTGTCCACTCTTTGGGAAGCCGTGCCTGTGAGAGTTCTCCAGAGATTTCATTGAAATGAGCTTCCTCACCATTTAATGTTTGCTGAATGAACTGAAACCCACAGTGCCTCCAACTTCATGCTTGAAAAATGGCTAGATAAATACCATGAAATTTTTGAAATTCCTATGACCAGGTGGCACTGGAGAAACATTGGATGTCCTGTTGCTCATCATGAGTATACCAGACAGTGCCTTGATTTACTGAGTTTCATGAAAATGGTGTAGAACAGAGATGCCAGTAAGTTGGAGCCTGCTGAGTAGTGGGTCTAGAGCAGTGGTGGGGAGGTGTTTGATAAAACATCCGTGGTAGGGCCATGTGGATCTACCATTGGATTCCAAATGGCTTGTAACTTACATGGTGCAGCCAGCAGACCCTTATATGTGAAGGCACCTTGTTATATGGAGAGTTTTCAGAGGAAAATTAAGAATCAGGTTGATATGGACAAGGGGGCAATGGGGCAAGCTGTGAGAGATAGGAGCCTAGTTGGTGCATTCTCTTGCAGACCCTGACCCACCACACGTGACAGAACTCCCTCCAGCACTGTGTCCCAGTTTAGCTCCTAGTATTTCGTGAAACAAATACCAAACTCACAGTGCAGGAGCAAAAACACCACAAACAGTGGAGAAGGACCAAATGGCATCACAGTCCACACGGGGAGACACTTAGTCCCCAGTGGCCTCAGTTTACCTACAAAGAGAGGATTCAGCTCAGCACTGCTTCATCTTGTTCATTGGAAAATAAGAAACCATGTCCTCCAGGTCACATAGATGCAGACCCAGCTTTGATGGTCTCACTACAGAGGAAGCCAAATCTCCTGAAAACAACATATATTTCAAGTGTGGAAGCTCAGAGGCAGTTTCTCAAAAAGTTTTTAGGCCAGCAGAGCTCCATGTTTGTGGAGTGTTTACCCTGTCCCTTAGTTTTGGAAACTCCTCTACCACCTCCAAGGTTGTGAACTCCTGAGCATATTCCATTCCAGATATGTATTCACTGATTTTGTAACTCTTCTCCTCTAATTGTGTCTTACTTGGGGTGAAGGTAATGTCAAGGCATTGTTCTGGATGAAAGCGGGAGGATATTTGTGCAGCATATATTTACATACACATTGGATTCATTTTCCAAATTTCCATTCGAAGTACTGAATCCCTGACACTAACCCATACCTAGTAGACTCAGACTATTCATCCTAATATAATGGAGAAAATTAACCCAACACATTAGAAATACAAGTACTTCAGAGGAGACATGTTGTATAGTTGGACTTGACATTTGCATTATATAGGGTAGGAGTTATAAATCTAGTCAAATTTTAATTGAAATATTCTCCATGTGTTTTTAAACTTAACAAATATGTGAATTCTTGTTTCCCTTTTCTGTAGCCTATTCACACATGTATATTTATATGCATATATAGAATCCTACCAGGTATCACACGTACATTTTTGTGAGGTGGCTGTCTTGGCAGATACAAATTGTGAGAAGAGTTCACTCCTCCTAAATGCTGTTGGAAATGAAAATTCAACCTATAGGAGAGCGTCCTAGTAGAACAACATTATACATTAACTCATGTTCAGTAAAATAAATATTTTTGCATTTGTGGATGATACATATTTACTGATGAATTTCGATTGGCATTTATACTGGTAATTTTAATGTCTGTGAGTGTTGTGTGTGTGTGTGTGTGTGTGTGTGTGTGTGTGTGTGTATAGATAGAGATATAGATATACTCTCCAAATTTTTCAAAATATGAAATATATGTGTCTAATATACACTCTCTAAATTCATTCATGTTCATGTATGTGGATTTATAATCCACTTTTCACAAGATTATAATCAGAAATATTCATCCACCTGAAATACATATTTGTTTCCTAGTACTGAAAACTAACTTCAGTGAATGGTGCATACAAATCCTAATTATTCTACAGTAACTGACCCAGTCTAACATCAATGCAAGTAGACTTCTATGGGACATGATATGTAATTTGTCATTCATTTGTATTCGACACTGGTACATTATTGTTTCTTCAGTTTTTGCACATCACAGGATATATATTTCATCCACATGTTCACAAATTAATAAGCATTTGTTTCAACTTTCACCACTTCTTGCTTCAGAACACATGTATTGTCAGGGTTTCTTGACTGGTCTTTTCATGAGACTTCTTTCCAAACACATTATTTTGAATTTCCATAATCATTTTGAAGCAAAACTCACACACTCTTCATGATAAACCAAAACACTAATATTTCCATTACATATATACCTGGTTGGAATGAACGATTGTATATCAATATACGATTTCCTTTAATTTTTCAGATATCAGTTCAATTCATTATTTAAAGTTCAAAAAAGTTATATTATTTATTCACAGTATGGTCTATTCATGCTTTTTCTCTATGTTCCTAGAAACAGGGTACACCTCTTTGTACCCCCGATTCTCATTTTACATCTTCAATATATTGCTCCCAGAAATGGTGAAAGAAATACTCATGTCACCTCATTATCACAGTAATATTCTGGACAAAAAATGGAAAGGTCACACTTATGACTGTACCAAAGCCTAAATGGAAAGTGAACATGGATTTCTAAAAACATCCATGTCCAGGTTGCCTAATGCTGTCAATTGTCAATCCTATTGGTGACTACATATTTGTTTTTTTTCCTAATTTATATATTCAAACTCAACCCTGTTGAAAATGTCTAATTCTATCACTCACTTTATACTTTGCCTGATTTCGTAATGTTTCTATTGATATCTGCTTTTCTACATATTTTCCCCAGTTCAACATAGTGACTGACTCTTCATATGTGCTGACATTTACATTCACTCAACAACCGAAAGTCTATTGCTAAAGAACTTTTGGTCCAAATCCTATACTCTTCTTCCTAAACCTACCGACTATCTTCCTAATCCTACTGAATATCCCTTTTTGACTGGATGTTCTCTTCTAAATTCAATCATCCAATGTACAAGGTCCTATGCCATTGTATATCGAATTATCTGAGGCATCTTTGCAGAACATCATTCAAAGCTAAGTATCCCAATCAAGGGCAAAACCCTTCTGGGCTTCAAATCATACCTAGATTTCTGTTTTCCTGCTTATATTTCACCTCTATATTCTTGTAAATATTGCAGGTTCCCAATACCATTATTCATCACACAGAATCACTCGTAACCCAAATCAAACCTGTTTTTAACCCCAAGTATACACTGTTCCCTCAATCATTTTACAGAAGAGCAGGGACAGAGTGGTTCTTACAATACAGGAAAGTTGGGGACCTTACACCTGATGAGAACTTCAAATGTCCATGCACAAATGATACCTGGAGAAGTTGTAGGCAGGTATGAAGCACCTGAGAGAGCAAAAGTCATCTTCCATGGCAAACAACCTGGTCAGGATGAAGGGATGTGTCTGAATCTGCCTCTCTCTCTTCTTATTGTACAGAAGATGGACCAAACCAGGGCTGAGTGGAGAGCTGTTCCCGGGTGCCAATGGTGATATACATTCTACCTTATGAAAGTGTCACAGGAAGTAGGGGCAACCTCCATCTTATGTTACCCTTGGAAGCAACTGTTAGGACAAAGTGGTTGCCAAGGCAGAGACCTCATTCAGTTCCAAAGAATGTGACATACCTCATTTCCTTGGTGATGGAACTCTCTGAACTTTGTATCCAAGAAGCCAGGCACCCAGAGGCAGTCCCAGTCCCAGTCCCAGTGGGCTCACATGTTTGGATTTACCAAGGACAGAGTCAGATTTCTTGGTACCTAATGATGTGAGGATGGCCAAATGCCAGGAGAGCTCTGAAGATGGACCTTTCCTGAGAAAACAGGTAGTGGCTAACCACATTTTCCTGACATCTTCACAGAGTTGGTCAAGGAAACAAGATCTGAGAGAAGACAGGCCATTTCGGGGGAACATAGTATGGCCCACCAGTCAGAGGACACTCCGGATAGTCACAGACCTACTTGGGGGAAGGAGGTGCCTTTGTGGGAGTAGGTGTGGGTTTGTTGTTTTGTCTCATGTTCTGAGAATAGATAGGAAAGGCGGTTTGTTTGGTTTGGAGTGGACAGTATCTAGTAAGTCATTTGACATGGCGAGTGTTTCTGTTTCTGTGTATCCCACTGTGTCCGTTGTTGTAGACATTAGAAAAGTGAATGCATTAATGGATGTGTCCTGTCTAGTATAAATCTTCCCATAATTCATCCTGCCCAATATGTGAATGGACTGCAGCTTGTCTTATCGATGTGCAACACCTGCTATCTTTCTAAGTTGTTGTTTTCTTCCTGAATTCTGGCCACTCTCCAGAATACGCTCATGGATTTGTGTCCAAAATATGTACCACCTCCAAGCTCTGTGACATGGCCATGTACTGGATAGCTGAAGAGAATGGCGAGCATCTCAGAAAACTCAGATATCAGTGTGACCAGGAAAGTCTCAGTGCAGAAACCCTGCTTTGGGCCTTTTGCTTACTTATTGTTGTGTTTCACTGAATGTCAGGAAGGTCTTTGCCTCAGGCCACCCCTTTGTGAAGCCTGAAGAAAACAGTTTTCAAATGGAAATGAATGGGCCTCACCTGTGGCTCTTTGCTTAATTGCTTTGGAAAGGGATGTGTCTTTATCAGCGTCTTGGACCTGTGTGTGGCTGTGACTTAGATTCTCAGCACCTGATGGATCTTAAGAATGATCCCATGTGAGCTTCCAAAACCAAAATGGCAAAAAATTTCATTCATTGTGGATGAAGTCTCTTGCCTTCCCCTGTTAGGTTCCTGCACTCCATCAAATGAGAATAGGGATTCTTTGGGTCAAATGAGTTCTTCAAAGCCCTGCAGAGGTGCTTGTGTTTTCGCATGACTCTAAATCACCTAAAGAATCGATACCTAAAATCAGTAGGCCTCAAATTGGATAAACACAGAAGTATTAACGGCAGGATTATTTGTTCACTCCTGGTTCACAGAAACGGTGTCCAGGCTACCCTGACTTTAGGCAAATGAGGGGCAAACGAGCTGATTTTGGACACTGTCTTGGGCTGCGCCCCTCAAGGAAACCTCCAGCCAGAGGTTAAGATGATTGACTATATGGAATAAGATGAGGGCCATGTGGGAGTGTTTTGGTTTTAATTTTGGTCATTTGTGTGGCATTGGAAAAAATGACTGGGTCCACGTGGGCTTGAACTCTGGTGTGATTCCCCTTAGAGACTAGGTTTTGGAACTGAACTCAGAGAAGCATTGCCATGAATTTTGTTGGGATTTTAAGAGGCCACGCATGAAAGTCGCTCTTGGAAACTGAGACCTAGGCCCCGGGTGGTTTTCCACAGAGGGCTGGGAATCTCAGCAAGGATATCACATGATTTTATTCTTAAAGAAATGGCAGCCATAGTTGAGAGTCAAAACACACATGGACCTCACATTGTAGACCTCAATGGGCCTGGCCAAATGTGACCTTTTGTCCACTCTTTGGGAAGCCGTGCCTGTGAGAGTTCTCCAGAGATTTCATTGAAATGAGCTTCCTCACCATTTAATGTTTGCTGAATGAACTGAAACCCACAGTGCCTCCAACTTCATGCTTGAAAAATGGCTAGATAAATACCATGAAATTTTTGAAATTCCTATGACCAGGTGGCACTGGAGAAACATTGGATGTCCTGTTGCTCATCATGAGTATACCAGACAGTGCCTTGATTTACTGAGTTTCATGAAAATGGTGTAGAACAGAGATGCCAGTAAGTTGGAGCCTGCTGAGTAGTGGGTCTAGAGCAGTGGTGGGGAGGTGTTTGATAAAACATCCGTGGTAGGGCCATGTGGATCTACCATTGGATTCCAAATGGCTTGTAACTTACATGGTGCAGCCAGCAGACCCTTATATGTGAAGGCACCTTGTTATATGGAGAGTTTTCAGAGGAAAATTAAGAATCAGGTTGATATGGACAAGGGGGCAATGGGGCAAGCTGTGAGAGATAGGAGCCTAGTTGGTGCATTCTCTTGCAGACCCTGACCCACCACACGTGACAGAACTCCCTCCAGCACTGTGTCCCAGTTTAGCTCCTAGTATTTCGTGAAACAAATACCAAACTCACAGTGCAGGAGCAAAAACACCACAAACAGTGGAGAAGGACCAAATGGCATCACAGTCCACACGGGGAGACACTTAGTCCCCAGTGGCCTCAGTTTACCTACAAAGAGAGGATTCAGCTCAGCACTGCTTCATCTTGTTCATTGGAAAATAAGAAACCATGTCCTCCAGGTCACATAGATGCAGACCCAGCTTTGATGGTCTCACTACAGAGGAAGCCAAATCTCCTGAAAACAACATATATTTCAAGTGTGGAAGCTCAGAGGCAGTTTCTCAAAAAGTTTTTAGGCCAGCAGAGCTCCATGTTTGTGGAGTGTTTACCCTGTCCCTTAGTTTTGGAAACTCCTCTACCACCTCCAAGGTTGTGAACTCCTGAGCATATTCCATTCCAGATATGTATTCACTGATTTTGTAACTCTTCTCCTCTAATTGTGTCTTACTTGGGGTGAAGGTAATGTCAAGGCATTGTTCTGGATAAGAGCGGGAGGATATTTGTGCAGCATATATTTACATACACATTGGATTCATTTTCCAAATTTCCATTCGAAGTACTGAATCCCTGACACTAACCCATACCTAGTAGACTCAGACTATTCATCCTAATATAATGGAGAAAATTAACCCAACACATTAGAAATACAAGTACTTCAGAGGAGACATGTTGTATAGTTGGACTTGACATTTGCATTATATAGGGTAGGAGTTATAAATCTAGTCAAATTTTAATTGAAATATTCTCCATGTGTTTTTAAACTTAACAAATATGTGAATTCTTGTTTCCCTTTTCTGTAGCCTATTCACACATGTATATTTATATGCATATATAGAATCCTACCAGGTATCACACGTACATTTTTGTGAGGTGGCTGTCTTGGCAGATACAAATTGTGAGAAGAGTTCACTCCTCCTAAATGCTGTTGGAAATGAAAATTCAACCTATAGGAGAGCGTCCTAGTAGAACAACATTATACATTAACTCATGTTCAGTAAAATAAATATTTTTGCATTTGTGGATGATACATATTTACTGATGAATTTCGATTGGCATTTATACTGGTAATTTTAATGTCTGTGAGTGTTGTGTGTGTGTGTGTGTGTGTGTGTGTGTGTGTGTGTGTGTATAGATAGAGATATAGATATACTCTCCAAATTTTTCAAAATATGAAATATATGTGTCTAATATACACTCTCTAAATTCATTCATGTTCATGTATGTGGATTTATAATCCACTTTTCACAAGATTATAATCAGAAATATTCATCCACCTGAAATACATATTTGTTTCCTAGTACTGAAAACTAACTTCAGTGAATGGTGCATACAAATCCTAATTATTCTACAGTAACTGACCCAGTCTAACATCAATGCAAGTAGACTTCTATGGGACATGATATGTAATTTGTCATTCATTTGTATTCGACACTGGTACATTATTGTTTCTTCAGTTTTTGCACATCACAGGATATATATTTCATCCACATGTTCACAAATTAATAAGCATTTGTTTCAACTTTCACCACTTCTTGCTTCAGAACACATGTATTGTCAGGGTTTCTTGACTGGTCTTTTCATGAGACTTCTTTCCAAACACATTATTTTGAATTTCCATAATCATTTTGAAGCAAAACTCACACACTCTTCATGATAAACCAAAACACTAATATTTCCATTACATATATACCTGGTTGGAATGAACGATTGTATATCAATATACGATTTCCTTTAATTTTTCAGATATCAGTTCAATTCATTATTTAAAGTTCAAAAAAGTTATATTATTTATTCACAGTATGGTCTATTCATGCTTTTTCTCTATGTTCCTAGAAACAGGGTACACCTCTTTGTACCCCCGATTCTCATTTTACATCTTCAATATATTGCTCCCAGAAATGGTGAAAGAAATACTCATGTCACCTCATTATCACAGTAATATTCTGGACAAAAAATGGAAAGGTCACACTTATGACTGTACCAAAGCCTAAATGGAAAGTGAACATGGATTTCTAAAAACATCCATGTCCAGGTTGCCTAATGCTGTCAATTGTCAATCCTATTGGTGACTACATATTTGTTTTTTTTCCTAATTTATATATTCAAACTCAACCCTGTTGAAAATGTCTAATTCTATCACTCACTTTATACTTTGCCTGATTTCGTAATGTTTCTATTGATATCTGCTTTTCTACATATTTTCCCCAGTTCAACATAGTGACTGACTCTTCATATGTGCTGACATTTACATTCACTCAACAACCGAAAGTCTATTGCTAAAGAACTTTTGGTCCAAATCCTATACTCTTCTTCCTAAACCTACCGACTATCTTCCTAATCCTACTGAATATCCCTTTTTGACTGGATGTTCTCTTCTAAATTCAATCATCCAATGTACAAGGTCCTATGCCATTGTATATCGAATTATCTGAGGCATCTTTGCAGAACATCATTCAAAGCTAAGTATCCCAATCAAGGGCAAAACCCTTCTGGGCTTCAAATCATACCTAGATTTCTGTTTTCCTGCTTATATTTCACCTCTATATTCT
>NW_027511203.1:0-27446 GCF_048772815.1 Callospermophilus lateralis | reverse complement strand
AACAACGAGTTTCCGAAATACCAGCAAATATATTTTCACCCAATCTTGATCATACTTGGTGGTAATGATCAGTACACAAATCCCACTTGGCTCAAAAAATTTATTTCTTCTAGTTTGAAGCGTTCGTTTACAGTAGCAGTTTTTATTTTTAGGTTCTACTCTGTTCTCTCCTATATAGATAGATGAATTTGAAACTCTAAATCCAACATGGTTTGTAGTAGCTCTTTGAAACTTGACAAAATAAAGGAGTTCTCAGTTTTGTCTCTGTGGTTTATTTCCTCTTCAAGTAGAACTAGGCACAGACTGTGGAAAAGCACTATCATTGAGAGGGGTTGCCAAGCTTCTAAGAAATAACGAGTTTCCGAAATACCAGCAAATATTTTTTCACCCAATCTTGATGATACTTGGTGGTAATGATCAGTACACAAATCCCACTTGGCTCACCAAATTTTGTTCTTCTAGGTTGAAGAGTTCGTCTAAAGTAGCAGTTTTTTTATTTAGGTTCCCTCTGTTCTCTCCTATATAGATAGATGAATTTGGAATTCTAAATCCAGCATGGTTTGTAGTAGCTCTTTGAAACTTGACAAAATAAAGGAGTTCTCAGTTTTGTCTCTATGGTTTGTTTCCTCTTCAAGTAGCCCTATGTACAGACTGTGGAAAAGCACTTTCATTGAGAGGGGTTGCCAAGCTTCTAAGAAATAACGAGTTTCCGAAATACCAGCAAATATTTTTTCACCCAATCTTGATGATACTTGGTGGTAATGATCAGTACACAAATCCCACTTGGTTCACCAAATTTTGTTCTTCTAGGTTGAAGCGTTCGTCTACAGCAGCAGTTTTTATATTTAGGTTTCACTCTGTTCTCTCATATATAGATAGATGAATTTGGAACTCTAAATAAAACATGGTTTGTAGTAGGTCTTTGAATCTTGACAAAATAAAGGAGTTCTTTGTTTTGTCTCTACGGTTTGTTTAATCTTCAAGGAGCCCTAGGCACAGACTGTGGAAAAGCACTTTCATTGAGAGGGGTTGACAAACTTCTAAGAAATAACGAGTTTCTGAAATACCAGCAAATATTTTTTCACCCAATCTTGATGATACTTGGTGGTAATGATCAGTACATAAATCCCACTTGGCTCACCAAATTTGATCTTCTAGGTTGAAGCGTTCGTCTACAGTAGCAGTTTTTATATTTAGGTTTCCCTTTTTCTCTCCTATATAGATAGATGAATTTGGAATTCTAAATCCAACATGGTTTGCAGTAGCTCTTTGAAACTTGGCAAAATAAAGTAGTTCTCAGTTTTGTCTCTATGGTTTGTTTCCTCTTCAAGTAGCCCTAGGCACAGACTGTGGAAAAGCACTTTCATTTAGAGGGGTTGCGTAGCTTCTAAGGAATAACGAGTTTCCGAAATACCAGGAAATATTTTTTAACCCAATCTTGATGATACTTGGTGGTAATGATCAGTACACAGATCACACTTGGCTCACCAAATTTTGTTCTTCTAGTTGAAGCATTCGTCTACAATAGCAGTTTTTATATTTAGGTTTCCCTCTGTTCTATCCTATATAGATAGATGAATTTGAAACTCTAAATCCAACATGGTTTGTAGTAGCTCTTTGAAACTTGACAAAATAAAGGAGTTCTCAGTTTTGTCACTGTGGTTTATTTCCTCTTCAAGTAGAACTAGGCACAGACTGTGGAAAAGCTCTATCATTGAGAGGGGTTGCCAAGCTTCTAAGAAATAACGAGTTTCCGAAATACCAGCAAATATTTTTTCACCCAATCTTGATGATACATGGTGGTAATGATCAGTATACAAATTCCACATGGCTCACCAAATTTTGTTCTTCTAGGTTGAAGCGTTCGTCTACAGCAGCAGTTTTTATATTTAGGTTTCTCTCTGTTCTCTCCTATATAGATAGATGAATTTGGAACTCTAAATTCAACATGGTTTGTAGTAGCACTTTGAAACTTGACAAAATAAAGGAGTTCTCAGTTTTGTCTCTATGGTTTGTTTTCCTCTTCAAGTAGCTCTAGGCACAGACTGTGGAAAAGCACTCTCATTGAAAGGGGTGGCCAAGCTTCCAAGAAATAACGAGTTTCCGAAATACCAGCAAATATTTTTTAACCCAATCTTGATGATACTTGGTGGTAATGATCGGTACACAAATCCCACTTGACTCACCAAATTTTGTTCTTCTAGTTTGAAGCGTTCGTTTACAGTAGCAGTTTATATTTTTAGGTTTCCCTCTGTTCTCTCCTATATAAATAGATGAATTGGGAACTATAAATCCAACATGGTTTTTAGTAGCTCTTTGAAACTTGACAAAAATAGTAGTTCTCAGTTTTGTCCCTATGATTTGTTTCCTCTTCAAGTAGCCCTAAGCAGAGACTGTGGAAAAGCACTTTCATTGAAAAGGGTTGCCAAGCTTCCAAGAAATTACGTGTTTCCGAAATACCAGCAAATATTTTTTCACCCAATCTTGATGATACGTTTTGGTATTGACAACTACACAAATCCCACTTGGCTCACCAAATTTTGTTTTTCTAGGTTGAAGCGTTCGTCTACAGTAGCAGTTTATATATTTAGGTTTCCCTCTGTTCTCTCCTATATAGTTAGATGAATTTGGAACTAAAATCCAACATGGTTTGTAGTAGCTCTTTGGAACTTGACAAAATAAAGGAGCTCTCAGTTTTGTCTCTTTTGTTTGTTTCCTCTTCACGTAGCCCTAGGCACAGACTGTAGAAAAGCACTTTCATTGAGAGGGGTTGCCAAGCTTTTAAGAAATTACGAGTTTCCGAAATACCAGCAAATGTTTTTTCACCCAATCTTGATGATACTTGGTGGTAATGATCAGTCAACAAATCCCACTTGGCTCACCAAATTTTGTTCTTCTAGGTTGAAGCGTTCGTCTACAGTAGCAGTTTTTATATTTAGGTTTCCCATGTTCTCTCCTATATAGATAGATGAATTTGGAACTCTAAATCCAACATGGTTTGTAGTAGCTCTCTGAAACTTGACAAAATAAAGGAGTTCTCAGTTTTGTCTCTATGGTTTGTTTCCTCTTCAAGTAGCCCTAGGCACACACTGTGGAAAAACACTTTCATTGAGATGGGTTGCCAAGCTTCTAAGAAATAATGAGTTTCCAAAATACCAGCAAATATTTTTTCACCCTATCTTGATGATACTTGGTGGAAATGATCAGTACACCAATCCCACTTGGCTCACCAAATTTTGTTCTTCTAGTTTGAAGCGTTCGTCTACAGTAGCAGTTTTTATATTTAGGTTTCCCTCTGTTCTCTCCTATATAGAAAGATGAATTTGGAATTCTAAATAAAACATGGTTTGTAGTAGGTCTTTGAAACATGACAAAATAAAGGAGTTCTCAGTTTTGTCTCTAAGGTATGTTTAATCTTCAGGGAGCCCTAGGCACAGACTGTGGAAAAGCACTTTCATTGAGAGGGGTTGCCAAGCTTCTAAGAAATAACGAGTTTCCGAAATACCAGCAAATATTTTTTCACCCAATCTAGATGATACTTGGTGGTAATTATCGGTACACAAATCCCACTTGACTCATCAAATTTTGTTCTTCTAGGTTGAAACGTTCGTGTACTGTAGCAGTTTTTATATTTAGGTTTCACTCTGTTCTCTCCTATATAGATAGATAAATTTGGAACTCTAAATCCAACATGGTTAGTAGTAGCTCTTTGAAACTTGACAAAATGAAGGAGTTCTCAGTTTTGTCTCTAGGGTTTGTTTCCTCTTCAAGTAGCACTAGGCACAGACTGTGGAAACACTTTCATTGAGATGGGTTGCCAAGCTTCTAATAAATAACGAGTTTCCGAAATACCAGCAAATATTTTTTCACCCAATCTTGATGATACTTGGTGGTAATGATCAGTACACAAATCCCACTTGGCTCACCAAATTTTGCTCTTCTAGGTTGAAGTGTTCGTCTACAGTAGCAGTTTTTATATTTAGGTTTCACTCTGTTCTTTCATATATACATAGATGAATTTGGAACTCTAAATCCAACATGGTTTGTCGTAGCTCTTTGAAACTTGACAAAGGAAAGGAGTTCTCAGTTTTGTCTCTATGGTTTGTTTCCTCTTCAAGTAGCCCTAGGCACAGACTGTGGAAAAGCACTTTCACTGAGAGGAGTTGCCAGGCTTCTAAGAAATAACGAGTTTCTGAAATACCAGCAAATAATTTTTCACCCAATCTTGATGATACTTGGTGCTAATGATCAGTACACATTTCCCACTTGGTTCACCAAATTTTGTTATTCTAGGTTGAAGCGTTCGTCTACATTAGCAGTTTTTATATTTAGGTTTCCCTCTGTTCTCTCCTATATAGATAGATGAATTTGGAACTCTAAATAAAACATGGTTTGTAGTAGGTCTTTGAAACTTGACAAAATAAGGGAGTTCTCAGTTTTGTCTCTATGGTTTGTTTAACCTTCAAGGAGCTCTAGGCAAAGACTGTGGAAAAGCACTTTCATTGAGAGGGATGGCCAAGCTTCTAAGAAATAATGAGTTTCCGAAATACCAGCAAATATTTTTTCACCCAATGTTGATGACACGTGGTGGTAATGACAAGTACATAAATCGCACATGGCTCACCAAATTTTGTTCTTCTAGGTTGAAGCGTTCGTTTACAGTAGCAGTTTTTCTTTTTAGGTTTCACTCTGTTCTCTCCTATAAAGATAGATGAATTTGGAACTCTAAATCCAACATGGTTTGTAGTAGCTATTTGAAACTTGACAAAATAAAGGAGGTCTCAGTTTTGTTTCTATGATTTGTTTCCGCTTCATGTAGCCCTAAGCAGAGACTGTGGAAAACCACTTTTATTGACAGGGGTTGCCAAGCTTCCAAGAAATTACGAGTTTCCGAAATACCAGCAAATATTTTTTCACCCAATCTTGATGTTACGTGGTGGTAATGACAAGTACACAGATCCCACTTGGCTCACCACAAATTTTGTTCTTTCTAGGTATGAAGCGTTCGTTTACAGTAGTAGTTTTTCTTTTTTAGGTTTCACTCTCTCTCTCCTATATAGATAGATGAATTTGGAACTCTAAATCCAACATGGTTTGTAGTAGCTATTTGAAACTTGACAAAATAAAGGAGTTCTCAATTTTGTCTCTATGATTTGTTTCCGCTTCATGTAGCCCTAAGCAGGGACTCTGGAAAACCACTTTTATTGAAAGCGGTTTCCAAGCTTCCAAGAAATTACGAGTTTCCGAAATACCAGCCAATATTTTTTCACCCAATCTTGATGATACGTGGTGGTAATGACAAGTACACAGATCCCACTTGGCTCACCAAATTTTCTTCTTCTAGGTTGAAGCGATCGTTTACAGTAGCAGTTTATATTTCAGGTTCCCTCTGCTCTCTCCTATATAGATAGATGAATTTGGAACTCTAAATCCAACATGGTTTGTAGTAGCTCTTTGAAACTTGACAAACTAAAAAAGTTCTCAGTTTTGTGTCTATGGTTTGTTTCCACTTCAAGTAGCCCTAGGCACAGACTGTGGAAAAGCACTTTCATTGAGAAGGGTTGCCAAGCTTCTAAGAAATAATGAGTTTCCGAAATACCAGCAAATATTTTTTCACCCAATGTTGATGATACGTGGTGGTAATGACAAGTACACAAATCGCACTTGGCTCACCAAGTTTTGTTCTTCTAGGTTGAAGCATTCGTTTACGGTAGCAGTTTTTCTTTTTAGGTCACTCTGTTCTCTCCTATATAGATAGATGAATTTGGAACTCTAAATCCAACATGGTTTGTAGTAGCTATTTGAAACTTGACAAAATAAAGGAGGTCTCAGTTTTGTCTCTATGATTTGTTTCCGCTTCATGTAGCCCTAAGCAGACACTGTGCAAAACCACTTTTATTGAAAGGGGTTGCCAAGCTTCCAAGAAATTACGTGTTCCGAAATACCAGCAATATTTTTTCACCCAATGTTGATGATACGTGGTGGTAATGACAAGTACACAGATCCCACTAGGGCTCACCAAATTTTGTTCTTCTAGGTTGAAGCGTTCGTTTACAGTAGCAGTTTTTATTTTTAGGTTTCACTTTGTTCTCTCCTATATACATAGATGAATTTGGAACTCTAAATCCAACATGGTTTATAGTAGCTGTTTGAAACTTGACAAAATTAAGGACTTCTCAGTTTTGTCTCTATGGTTTGTTCCTCTTCAAGTAGCCCTAGGCACAGACTGTGGAAAAGCACTTTCATTGAGAGTGGTTGCCAAGCTTCTAAGAAACAACGAGTTTCCGAAATACCAGCAAATATATTTTCACCCAATCTTGATCATACTTGGTGGTAATGATCAGTACACAAATCCCACTTGGCTCAAAAAATTTATTTCTTCTAGTTTGAAGCGTTCGTTTACAGTAGCAGTTTTTATTTTTAGGTTCTACTCTGTTCTCTCCTATATAGATAGATGAATTTGAAACTCTAAATCCAACATGGTTTGTAGTAGCTCTTTGAAACTTGACAAAATAAAGGAGTTCTCAGTTTTGTCTCTGTGGTTTATTTCCACTTCAAGTAGAACTAGGCACAGACTGTGGAAAAGCACTATCATTGAGAGGGGTTGCCAAGCTTCTAAGAAATAACGAGTTTCCGAAATACCAGCAAATATTTTTTCACCCAATCTTGATGATACTTGGTGGTAATGATCAGTACACAAATCCCACTTGGCTCACCAAATTTTGTTCTTCTAGGTTGAAGAGTTCGTCTACAGTAGCAGTTTTTTTATTTAGGTTTCCCTCTGTTCTCTCCTATATAGATAGATGAATTTGGAATTCTAAATCCAACATGGTTTGTAGTAGCTCTTTGAAACTTGACAAAATAAAGGAGTTCTCAGTTTTGTCTCTATGGTTTGTTTCCTCTTCAAGTAGCCCTATGTACAGACTGTGGAAAAGCACTTTCATTGAGAGGGGTTGCCAAGCTTCTAAGAAATAACGAGTTTCCGAAATACCAGCAAATATTTTTTCACCCAATCTTGATGATACTTGGTGGTAATGATCAGTACACAAATCCCACTTGGTTCACCAAATTTTGTTCTTGTAGGTTGAAGCGTTCGTCTACATTAGCAGTTTTTATATTTAGGTTTCACTCTGTTCTCTCATATATAGATAGATGAATTTGGAACTCTAAATAAAACATGGTTTGTAGTAGGTCTTTGAAACTTGACAAAATAAAGGAGTTCTTTGTTTTGTCTCTATGGTTTGTTTAATCTTCAAGGAGCCCTAGGCACAGACTGTGGAAAAGCACTTTCATTGAGAGGGGTTGACAAACTTCTAAGAAATAACGAGTTTCTGAAATACCAGCAATATTTTTTCACCCAATCTTGATGATACTTGGTGGTAATGATCAGTACATAAATCCCACTTGGCTCACCAAATTTGATCTTCTAGGTTGAAGCGTTCGTCTACAGTAGCAGTTTTTATATTTAGGTTTCCCTTTTTCTCTCCTACATAGATAGATGAATTTGGAATTCTAAATCCAACATGGTTTGCAGTAGCTCTTTGAAACTTGGCAAAATAAAGTAGTTCTCAGTTTTGTCTCTATGGTTTGTTTCCTCTTCAAGTAGCCCTAGGCACAGACTGTGGAAAAGCACTTTCATTTAGAGGGGTTGCGTAGCTTCTTAGGAATAACGAGTTTCCGAAATACCAGGAAATATTTTTTAACCCAATCTTGATGATACTTGGTGGTAATGATCAGTACACAGATCACACTTGGCTCACCAAATTTTGTTCTTCTAGTTGAAGCATTCGTCTACAGTAGCAGTTTTTATATTTAGGTTTCCCTCTGTTCTATCCTATATAGATAGATGAATTTGAAACTCTAAATTCAACATGGTTTGTAGTAGCTCTTTGAAACTTGACAAAATAAAGGAGTTCTCAGTTTTGTCACTGTGGTTTATTTCCTCTTCAAGTAGAACTAGGCACAGACTGTGGAAAAGCTCTATCATTGAGAGGGGTTGCCAAGCTTCTAAGAAATAACGAGTTTCCGAAATACCAGCAAATATTTTTTCACCCAATCTTGATGATACTTGGTGGTAATGATCAGTACACAAATCCCTCTTGGCTCACCAAATTTTGTTCTTCTAGGTTGAAGAGTTCGTCTACAGTAGCAGTTTTTATATTTAGGTTTCCCTCTGTTCTCTCCTATATAGATAGATGAATTTGGAACTCTAAATTCAACATGGTTTGTAGTAGCACTTTGAAACTTGACAAAATAAAGGAGTTCTCAGTTTTGTCTCTATGGTTTGTTTCCTCTTCAAGTAGCTCTAGGCACAGACTGTGGAAAAGCACTCTCATTGAAAGGGGTGGCCAAGCTTCCAAGAAATAACGAGTTTCCGAAATACCAGCAAATATTTTTTAACCCAATCTTGATGATACTTGGTGGTAATGATCGGTACACAAATCCCACTTGACTCACCAAATTTGATCTTCTAGTTTGAAGCGTTCGTTTACAGTAGCAGTTTATATTTTTAGGTTTCCCTCTGTTCTCTCCTATATAGATAGATGAATTGGGAAGTATAAATGCAACATGGTTCTTAGTAGCTCTTTGAAACTTGACAAAAATAGTAGTTCTCAGTTTTGTCCCTATGATTTGTTTCCTCTTCAAGTAGCCCTAAGCAGAGACTGTGGAAAAGCACCTTCATTGAAAAGGGTTGCCAAGCTTCCTAGAAATTACGGGTTTCCGAAATACCAGCAAATATTTTTTCACCCAATGTTGATGATACGTGGTGGTAATGACAAGTACACAGATCCCACTAGGCTCACCAAATTTTGTTCTTCTAGGTTGAAGCGTTCGTTTACAGTAGCAGTTTTTATTTTTAGGTTTCACTTTGTTCTCTCCTATATACATAGATGAATTTGGAACTCTAAATCCAACATGGTTTATAGTAGCTGTTTGAAACTTGACAAAATTAAGGACTTCTCAGTTTTGTCTCTATGGTTTGTTTCCTCTTCAAGTAGCCCTAGGCACAGACTGTGGAAAAGCACTTTCATTGAGAGTGGTTGCCAAGCTTCTAAGAAACAACGAGTTTCCGAAATACCAGCAAATATATTTTCACCCAATCTTGATCATACTTGGTGGTAATGATCAGTACACAAATCCCACTTGGCTCACCAAATTTAATTTCTTCTAGTTTGAAGCGTTCGTTTACAGTAGCAGTTTTTATTTTTAGGTTCTACTCTGTTCTCTCCTATATAGATAGATGAATTTGAAACTCTAAATCCAACATGGTTTGTAGTAGCTCTTTGAAACTTGACAAAATAAAGGAGTTCTCAGATTTGTCTCTGTGGTTTATTTCCTCTTCAAGTAGAACTAGGCACACACTGTGGAAAAGCACTATCATTGAGAGGGGTTGCCAAGCTTCTAAGAAATAACGAGTTTCCGAAATACCAGCAAATATTTTTTCACCCAATCTTGATGATACTTGGTGGTAATGATCAGTACACAAATCCCACTTGGCTCACCAAATTTTGTTCTTCTAGGTGAAGAGTTCGTCTACAGTAGCAGTTTTTTTATTTTAGGTTCCCTCTGTTCTCTCCTATATAGATAGATGAATTTGGAATTCTAAATCCAACATGGTTTGTAGTAGCTCTTTGAAACTTGACAAAATAAAGGAGTTCTCAGTTTTGTCTCTATGGTTTGTTTCCTCTTCAAGTAGCCCTATGTACAGACTGTGGAAAAGCACTTTCATTGAGAGGGGTTGCCAAGCTTCTAAGAAATAACGAGTTTCCGAAATACCAGCAAATATTTTTCACCCAATCTTGATGATACTTGGTGGTAATGATCAGTACACAAATCCCACTTGGTTCACCAAATTTTGTTCTTCTAGGTTGAAGCGTTCGTCTACAGCAGCAGTTTTTATATTTAGGTTTCACTCTGTTCTCTCATATATAGATAGATGAATTTGGAACTCTAAATAAAACATGGTTTGTAGTAGGTCTTTGAAACTTGACAAAATAAAGGAGTTCTTTGTTTTGTCTCTACGGTTTGTTTAATCTTCAAGGAGCCCTAGGCACAGACTGTGGAAAAGCACTTTCATTGAGAGGGGTTGACAAACTTCTAAGAAATAACGAGTTTCTGAAATACCAGCAAATATTTTTTCACCCAATCTTGATGATACTTGGTGGTAATGATCAGTACATAAATCCCACTTGGCTCACCAAATTTGATCTTCTAGGTTGAAGCGTTCGTCTACAGTAGCAGTTTTTATATTTAGGTTTCCCTTTTTCTCTCCTATATAGATAGATGAATTTGGAATTCTAAATCCAACATGGTTTGCAGTAGCTCTTTGAAACTTGGCAAAATGAAGTAGTTCTCAGTTTTGTCTCTATGGTTTGTTTCCTCTTCAAGTAGCCCTAGGCACAGACTGTGGAAAAGCACTTTCATTTAGAGGGGTTGCGTAGCTTCTAAGGAATAACGAGTTTCCGAAATACCAGGAAATATTTTTTAACCCAATCTTGATGATACTTGGTGGTAATGATCAGTACACAGATCACACTTGGCTCACCAAATTTTGTTCTTCTAGTTGAAGCATTCGTCTACAGTAGCAGTTTTTATATTTAGGTTTCCCTCTGTTCTATCCTATATAGATAGATGAATTTGAAACTCTAAATCCAACATGGTTTGTAGTAGCTCTTTGAAACTTGACAAAATAAAGGAGTTCTCAGTTTTGTCACTGTGGTTTATTTCCTCTTCAAGTAGAACTAGGCACAGACTGTGGAAAAGCTCTATCATTGAGAGGGATGGCCAAGCTTCTAAGAAATAACGAGTTTCCAAAATACCAGCAAATATTTTTTCACCCAATCTTGATGATACTTGGTGGTAATGATCAGTACACAAATCCCACTTGGCTCACCAAATTTTGTTCTTCTAGGTTGAAGAGTTCGTCTACAGTAGCAGTTTTTATATTTAGGTTTCCCTCTGTTCTCTCCTATATAGATAGATGAATTTGGAACTCTAAATTCAACATGGTTTGTAGTAGCACTTTGAAACTGGACAAAATAAAGGAGTTCTCAGTTTTGTCTCTATGGTTTGTTTCCTCTTCAAGTATCTCTAGGCACAGACTGTGGAAAAGCACTCTCATTGAAAGGGGTGGCCAAGCTTCCAAGAAATAACGAGTTTCCGAAATACCAGCAAATATTTTTTAACCCAATCTTGATGATACTTGGTGGTAATGATCGGTACACAAATCCCACTTGACTCACCAAATTTTGTTCTTCTAGTTTGAAGCGTTCGTTTACAGTAGCAGTTTATATTTTTAGGTTTCCCTCTGTTCTCTCCTATATAGATAGATGAATTGGGAAGTATAAATCCAACATGGTTTTTAGTAGCTCTTTGAAACTTGACAAAAATAGTAGTTCTCAGTTTTGTCCCTAGGATTTGTTTCCTCTTCAAGTAGCCCTAAGCAGAGACTGTGGAAAAGCACTTTCATTGAAAAGGGTTGCCAAGCTTCCAAGAAATTACGTGTTTCCGAAATACCAGCAAATATTTTTTCACCCAATCTTGATGATACGTTTTGGTATTGACAACTACACAAATCCCACTTGGCTCACCAAATTTTGTTTTTCCAGGTTGAAGCGTTCGTCTACAGTAGCAGTTTATATATTTAGGTTTCCCTCTGTTCTCTCCTATATAGTTAGATGAATTTGGAACTAAAATCCAACATGGTTTGTAGTAGCTCTTTGGAACTTGACAAAATAAAGGAGCTCTCAGTTTTGTCTCTTTTGTTTGTTTCCTCTTCACGTAGCCCTAGGCACAGACTGTCGAAAAGCGCTTTCATTGAGAGGGGTTGCCAAGCTTTTAAGAAATTACGAGTTTCCGAAATACCAGCAAATGTTTTTTCACCCAATCTTGATGATACTTGGTGGTAATGATCAGTCCACAAATCCCACTTGGCTCACCAAATTTTGTTCTTCTAGGTTGAAGCGTTCGTCTACAGTAGCAGTTTTTATATTTAGGTTTCCCTCTGTTCTCTCCTATATAGAAAGATGAATTTGGAATTCTAAATAAAACATGGTTTGTAGTAGGTCTTTGTAACATGACAAAATAAAGGAGTTCTCAGTTTTGTCTCTAAGGTATGTTTAATCTTCAGGGAGCCCTAGGCACAGACTGTGGAAAAGCACTTTCATTGAGAGGGGTTGCCAAGCTTCTAAGAAATAACGAGTTTCCGAAATACCAGCAAATATTTTTTCACCCAATCTTGATGATACTTGGTGGTAATTATCGGTACACAAATCCCACTTGACTCATCAAATTTTGTTCTTCTAGGTTGAAACGTTCATGTACTATAGCAGTTTTTATATTTAGGTTTCACTCTGTTCTCTCCTATATAGATAGATAAATTTGGAACTCTAAATCCAACATGGTTTGTAGTAGCTCTTTGAAACTTGACAAAATGAAGGAGTTCTCAGTTTTGTCTCTAGGGTTTGTTTCCTCTTCAAGTAGCACTAGGCACAGACTGTGGAAACACTTTCATTGAGATGGGTTGCCAAGCTTCTAATAAATAACGAGTTTCCGAAATACCAGCAAATATTTTTTCACCCAAACTTGATGATACTTGGTGGTAATGATCAGTACACAAATCCCACTTGGCTCACCAAATTTTGCTCTTCTAGGTTGAAGTGTTCGTCTACAGTAGTAGTTTTTATATTTAGGTTTCACTCTGTTCTTTCATATATAGATAGATGAATTTGGAACTCTAAATCCAACATGGTTTGTCGTAGCTCTTTGAAACTTGACAAAGGAAAGGAGTTCTCAGTTTTGTCTCTATGGTTTGTTTCCTCTTCAAGTAGCCCTAGGCACAGACTGTGGAAAAGCACTTTCACTGAGAGGAGTTGCCAGGCTTCTAAGAAATAACGAGTTTCTGAAATACCAGCAAATAATTTTTCACCCAATCTTGATGATACTTGGTGCTAATGATCAGTACACATTTCCCACTTGGTTCACCAAATTTTGTTATTCTAGGTTGAAGCGTTCGTCTACATTAGCAGTTTTTATATTTAGGTTTCCCTCTGTTCTCTCCTATATAGATAGATGAATTTGGAACTCTAAATAAAACATGGTTTGTAGTAGGTCTTTGAAACTTGACAAAATAAGGGAGTTCTCAGTTTTGTCTCTATGGTTTGTTTAACCTTCAAGGAGCTCTAGGCAAAGACTGTGGAAAAGCACTTTCATTGAGAGGGATGGCCAAGCTTCTAAGAAATAATGAGTTTCCGAAATACCAGCAAATATTTTTTCACCCAATGTTGATGACACGTGGTGGTAATGACAAGTACACAGATCCCACTAGGCTCACCAAATTTTGTTCTTCTAGGTTGAAGCGTTCGTTTACAGTAGCAGTTTTTATTTTTAGGTTTCACTTTGTTCTCTCCTATATACATAGATAAATTTGGAACTCTAAATCCAACATGGTTTATAGTAGCTGTTTGAAACTTGACAAAATTAAGGACTTCTCAGTTTTGTCTCTATGGTTTGTTTCCTCTTCAAGTAGCCCTAGGCACAGACTGTGGAAAAGCACTTTCATTGAGAGTGGTTGCCAAGCTTCTAAGAAACAACGAGTTTCCGAAATACCAGCAAATATATTTTCACCCAATCTTGATCATACTTGGTGGTAATGATCAGTACACAAATCCCACTTGGCTCAACAAATTTATTTCTTCTAGTTTGAAGCGTTCGTTTACAGTAGCAGTTTTTATTTTTAGGTTCTACTCTGTTCTCTCCTATATAGATAGATGAATTTGGAACTCTCAATCCAACATCGTTTGTAGTAGCTACTTGAAACTTGACAAAATAAAGTAGTTCTCAGTTTTGTCTCTATGATTTGTTTCCGCTTCATGTAGCCCTAAGCAGAGACTGTGGAAAACCACTTTTATTGAAAGGGGTTGCCCAGCTTCCAAGAAATTACGAGTTTCCGAAATACCAGCAAATATCTTTTCATCCAATGTTGATGATACGTGGTGGTAATGACAAGTACACAGATCCCACTTGGCTCACCAAATTTTGTTCTTCTAGGTTGAAGCGTTCGTTTACACTAGCAGTTTTTATTTTTAGGTTTCACACTGTTCTCTCCTATATAGATAGATGAGTTTGGAACTCTAAATCCAACATGGTTTGTAGTAGCTATTTGAAACTTGACAAAATAAAGGAGTTCTCAGTTTTGTCTCTATGCTTTGTTTCCTCTTCAAGTAGCCCTAAGCAGAGACTGTGGAAAAGCACTTTCATTGAGAGGGGTTGCCAAGCTTCTAAGAAACAACGATTTTCCGAAATACCAGCAAATATTTTTTCACCCAAACTTGATGATACTTGGGGGTAATGATTAGTACACAAATACCACTTGGCTCACCAAATTTTGTTCTTCTAGGTTGAAGCGTTCGTTTACAATAGCAGTTTTCATATTTAGGTTTCACTCTGTTCTCTCCTATATAGATAGATGAATTTGGAACTCTTAATCCAACATGGTTTGTAGTAGCTCCTTGAAACTTGACAAAATAAATGAGTTCTCAGTTTTGTCTCTATGGTTTGTTTCCTCTTCAAGTAGCCCTAGGCACAGACTGTGGAAAAGCACTTTCTTTGAGAGGGGTTGCCAAGCGTCTAAGAAATAACGAGTTTCCGAAATACCAGGAAATATATTTTCACCCAATCTTGATCATACTTGGTGGTAATGATCAGTACACAAATCCCACTTGGCTCATCAAATTTACTTCTTCTAGTTTGAAGCATTCGTTTACAGTAGCAGTTTTTATTTTTAGGTTCTACTCTGTCCTCTCCTATATAGATAGATGAATTTGGAACTCTCAATCCAATATCGTTTGTAGTAGCTATTTGAAACTTGACAAAATAATGGAGTTCTCAGTTTTGTCTCTATGATTTGTTTCCTCTTCATGTAGCCCTAAGCAGAGACTGTTGAAAACCAATTTTATTGAAAGGGGTTGCCCAGCTTCCAAGAAATTACGAGTTTCCGAAATACCAGCAAATATTTTTTCACCCAATCTTGATGATACTTGGTGGTAATGATTAGTACACAAATCCCACTTGGCTCACCAAATTTTGTTCTTCTAGGTTGAAGCGTTCATTTACAGTAGCAGTTTTCCTTTTTAGGTTTCACTCTGTTCTCTCCTATATAGATAGATGAATTTAGAACTCTTAATCCAAAATGGTTTGTAGTAGCTATTTGAAACTTGACCATAAAAGGAGTTCTCACTTTTGTCTCTATGGTTTCTTTCCTCTTCAAGTAGCCCTAGGCACAGACTGTGGAAAAGCACTTTCATCAAGAGGGGATGCCAAGCTTCTAGGAAACAACGAGTTTCTGAAATACCAGCAAATAAATTTTCACCCCATCTTGATCATACTTGGTGGTAATGATCAGTACAGAAATCCCACTTGGTTCACCAAATTTACTTCTTCTAGGTTGAAGCGTTGTTTTACAGTAGCAGTTTTTATTTTAACGTTTTACTCTCTTCTCTCCTATATAGATAGATGAATTTGGAACTCTAAATCCAACATGGTTTGTAGTAGATGTTTGCAACTTGACAAAATAAAGGAGTTCTCAATTTTGTCTCTGATTTGTTTCCGCTTCATGTAGCCCTAAGCAGAGACTCTGGAAAACCACTTTTATTGAAAGGGGTTGCCAAGCTTCCAAGAAATTACGAGTTTCCGAAATACCACCAAATTTTTTTCACCCAATCTTGATCATACTTGGTGGTAATGATCAGTACACAAATCCCACTTGGCTCTCCAAATATTGTTCTTCTAGGGTGAAGCGTTCGTTACAGTAGCAGTTTTTCTTTTTAGGTTTCACTCTATTCTCTCCTATAGATAGATGAATTTGGAACTCTAATTCCAACATGGTTTGTAGTAGCTCTTTGAAACTTGACAAAATAAAGGAGTTCTCAGTTTTGTCTCTATGGTTTGTTTCCACTTCAAGTAGCCCTAGGCACAGACTGTGGAAAAGCACTTTCATTGAGAGGGGTGGCCAAGCTTCTAAGAAATAATGAGTTTCCGAAATACCAGCAAATATTTTTTCACCCAATGTTGATGACACGTGGTGGTAATGACAAGTACACAAATCGCACTTGGCTCACCAAATTTTGTTCTTCTAGGTTGAAGCGTTCGTTTACAGTAGCAGTTTTTCTTTTTAGGTTTCACTCTGTTCTCTCCTATAAAGATAGATGAATTTGGAACTCTAAATCCAACATGGTTTGTAGTAGCTATTTAAAACTTGACAAAATAAAGGAGGTCTCAGTTTTGTTTCTATGATTTGTTTCCGCTTCATGTAGCCCTAAGCAGAGACTGTGGAAAACCACTTTTATTGAATGGGTTGCCAAGCTTCCAAGAAATTACGAGTTTCCGAAATACCAGCAAATATTTTTTCACCCAATCTTGATGATACGTGGTGGTAATGACAAGTACACAGATCCCACTTGGCTCACCAAATTTTGTTCTTCTAGGTTGAAGCGATCGTTTACAGTAGCAGTTTATATTTTTAGGTTCCCTCTGCTCTCTCCTATATAGATAGATGAATTTGGAACTCTAAATCCAACATGGTTTGTAGTAGCTATTTGAAACTTGACAAAATAAAGGAGGTCTCTGTTTTGTCTCTATGATTTGTTTCCGCTTCATGTAGCCCTAAGCCGAGACTGTGCAAAACCACTTTTATTGAAAGGGGTTGCCAAGCTTCCAAGAAATTAGGTGTTTCCGAAATACCAGCAAATATTTTTTCACTAAATCTTGATGATACGTTGTGGTAATGACAAGTACACAGATCCCACTTGGCTCACCAAATTTTGTTCTTCTAGGTTGAAGCGTTCGTTTACAGTAGCAGTTTTCATATTTAGGTTTCACTCTGTTCTCTCCTATATAGATAGATGAATTTGGAACTCTAAATCCAACATGGTTTGTAGTAGCTCTTTGAAACTTGACAAAATAAAGGACTTCTCTGTTTTGTCTCTATGGTTTGTTTCCTCTTCAAGTAGCCCTAGGCACAGACTGTGGAAAAGCACTTTCTTTGAGAGGGGTTGCCAAGCTTCTAAGAAACAACGAGTTTCCGAAATACCAGCAAATATCTTTTCACCCAATGTTGATGATACGTGGTGGTAATGACAAGTACACAGATCCCACTTGGCTCACCAAATTTTGCTCTTCTAGGTTGAAGTGTTCGTCTACAGTAGCAGTTTTTATATTTAGGTTTCACTGTGTTCTTTCATATATAGATAGATGAATTTGGAACTCTAAATCCAACATGGTTTGTCGTAGCTCTTTGAAACTTGACAAAGGAAAGGAGTTCTCAGTTTTGTCTCTATGGTTTGTTTCCTCTTCAAGTAGCCCTAGGCACAGACTGTGGAAAAGCACTTTCACTGAGAGGAGTTGCCAGGCTTCTAAGAAATAACGAGGTTCTGAAATACCAGCAAATAATTTTTCACCCAATCTTGATGATACTTGGTGCTAATGATCAGTATACATTTCCCACTTGGTTCACCAAATTTTGTTATTCTAGGTTGAAGCGTTCGTCTACATTAGCAGTTTTTATATTTAGGTTTCCCTCTGTTCTCTCCTATATAGATAGATGAATTTGGAACTCTAAATAAAACATGGTTTGTAGTAGGTCTTTGAAACTTGACAAAATAAGGGAGTTCTCAGTTTTGTCTCTATGGTTTGTTTAACCTTCAAGGAGCTCTAGGCAAAGACTGTGGAAAAGCACTTTCATTGAGAGGGATGGCCAAGCTTCTAAGAAATAATGAGTTTCCGAAATACCAGCAAATATTTGTTCACCCAATGTTGATGACACGTTGTGGTAATGACAAGTACATAAATCGCACATGGCTCACCAAATTTTGTTCTTCTAGGTTGAAGCGTTCGTTTACAGTAGCAGTTTTTCTTTTTAGGTTTCATTCTCTTCTCTCCTATATAGATAGATGAATTTGGAACTCTAAATCCAACATGGTTTGTAGTAGCTACTTGAAACTTGACAAAATAAAGTAGTTCTCAGTTTTGTCTCTATGATTTGTTTCCGCTTCATGTAGCCCTAAGCAGAGACTGTGGAAAACCACTTTTATTGACAGGGGTTGCCAAGCTTCCAAGAAATTACGAGTTTCCGAAATACCAGCAAATATTTTTTCACCCAATCTTGATGTTACGTGGTGGTAATGACAAGTACACAGATCCCACTTGGCTCACCAAATTTTGTTCTTCTAGGTTGAAGCGTTCGTTTACAGTAGTAGTTTTTCTTTTTAGGTTTCATTCTCTTCTCTCCTATATAGATAGATGAATTTGGAACTCTAAATCCAACATGGTTTGTAGTAGCTATTTGAAACTTGACAAAATAAAGGAGTTCTCAATTTTGTCTCTATGATTTGTTTCCACTTCAAGTAGCCCTAGGCACAGACTGTGGAAAAGCACTTTCATTGAGAAGGGTTGCCAAGCTTCTAAGAAATAATGAGTTTCCGAAATACCAGCAAATATTTTTTCACCCAATGTTGATGATACGTGGTGGTAATGACAAGTACACAAATCGCACTTGGCTCACCAAGTTTTGTTCTTCTAGGTTGAAGCATTCGTTTACGGTAGCAGTTTTTCTTTTTAGGTCACTCTGTTCTCTCCTATATAGATAGATGAATTTGGAACTCTAAATCCAACATGGTTTGTAGTAGCTATTTGAAACTTGACAAAATAAAGGAGGTCTCAGTTTTGTCTCTATGATTTGTTTCCGCTTCATGTAGCCCTAAGCAGACACTGTGCAAAACCACTTTTATTGAAAGGGGTTGCCAAGCTTCCAAGAAATTACGTGTTTCCGAAATACCAGCAAATATTTTTTCACCCAATGTTGATGATACGTGGTGGTAATGACAAGTACGCAGATCCCACTAGGCTCACCAAATTTTGTTCTTCTAGGTTGAAGCGTTCGTTTACAGTAGCAGTTTTTATTTTTAGGTTTCACTTTGTTCTCTCCTATATACATAGATGAATTTGGAACTCTAAATCCAACATGGTTTATAGTAGCTGTTTGAAACTTGACAAAATTAAGGACTTCTCAGTTTTGTCTCTATGGTTTGTTTCCTCTTCAAGTAGCCCTAGGCACAGACTGTGGAAAAGCACTTTCATTGAGAGTGGTTGCCAAGCTTCTAAGAAACAACGAGTTTCCGAAATACCAGCAAATATATTTTCACCCAATCTTGATCATACTTGGTGGTAATGATCAGTACACAAATCCCACTTGGCTCACCAAATTTACTTCTTCTAGTTTGAAGCGTTCGTTTACAGTAGCAGTTTTTATTTTTAGGTTCTACTCTGTTCTCTCCTATATAGATAGATGAATTTGGAACTCTCAATCCAACATCGTTTGTAGTAGCTATTTGAAACTTGACAAAATAAAGTAGTTCTCAGTTTTGTCTCTATGATTTGTTTCCGCTTCATGTAGCCCTAAGCAGAGACTGTGGAAAACCACTTTTATTGAAAGGGGTTGCCCAGCTTCCAAGAAATTACGAGTTTCCGAAATACCAGCAAATATCTTTTCATCCAATGTTGATGATACGTGGTGGTAATGACAAGTACACAGATCCCACTTGGCTCACCAAATTTTGTTCTTCTAGGTTGAAGCGTTCGTTTACAGTAGCAGTTTTCATATTTAGGTTTCACTCTGTTCTCTCCTATATAGATAGATGAATTTGGAACTCTAAATCCAACATGGTTTGTAGTAGCTCTTTGAAACTTGACAAAATAAAGGAGTTCTCTGTTTTGTCTCTATGTTTTGTTTCCTCTTCAAGTAGCCCTAGGCACAGACTGTGGAAAAGCACTTTCTTTGAGAGGGGTTGCCAAGCTTCTAAGAAACAACGAGTTTCCGAAATACCAGCAAATATCTTTTCACCCAATGTTGATGATACGTGGTGGTAATGACAAGTCCACAGATCCCACTTGGCTCACCAAATTTTGCTCTTCTAGGTTGAAGTGTTCGTCTACAGTAGCAGTTTTTATATTTAGGTTTCACTCTGTTCTTTCATATATAGATAGATGAATTTGGAACTCTAAATCCAACATGGTTTGTCGTAGCTTATTGAAACTTGACAAAGGAAAGGAGTTCTCAGTTTTGTCTCTATGGTTTGTTTCCTCTTCAAGTAGCCCTAGGCACAGACTGTGGAAAAGCACTTTCACTGAGAGGAGTTGCCAGGCTTCTAAGAAATAACCAGGTTCTGAAATACCAGCAAATAATTTTTCACCCAATCTTGATGATACTTGGTGCTAATGATCAGTACACATTTCCCACTTGGTTCACCAAATTTTGTTATTCTAGGTTGAAGCGTTCGTCTACATTAGCAGTTTTTATATTTAGGTTTCCCTCTGTTCTCTCCTATATAGATAGATGAATTTGGAACTCTAAATAAAACATGGTTTGTAGTAGGTCTTTGAAACTTGACAAAATAAGGGAGTTCTCAGTTTTGTCTCTATGGTTTGTTTAACCTTCAAGGAGCTCTAGGCAAAGACTGTGGAAAAGCACTTTCATTGAGAGGGATGGCCAAGCTTCTAAGAAATAATGAGTTTCCGAAATACCAGCAAATATTTTTTCACCCAATGTTGATGACACGTTGTGGTAATGACAAGTACATAAATCGCACATGGCTCACCAAATTTTGTTCTTCTAGGTTGAAGCGTTCGTTTACAGTAGCAGTTTTTCTTTTTAGGTTTCACTCTGTTCTCTCCTATATAGATAGATGAATTTGGAACTCTAAATCCAACATGGTTTGTAGTAGCTATTTGAAACTTGACAAAATAAAGGAGGTCTCAGTTTTGTTTCTATGATTTGTTTCCGCTTCATGTAGCCCTAAGCAGAGACTGTGGAAAACCACTTTCATTGACAGGGGTTGCCAAGCTTCCAAGAAATTACGAGTTTCCGAAATACCAGCAAATATTTTTTCACCCAATCTTGATGTTACGTGGTGGTAATGACAAGTACACAGATCCCACTTGGCTCACCAAATTTTGTTCTTCTAGGTTGAAGCGTTCGTTTACAGTAGTAGTTTTTCTTTTTAGGTTTCACTCTCTTCTCTCCTATATAGATAGATGAATTTGGAACTCTAAATCCAACATGGTTTGTAGTAGCTATTTGAAACTTGACAAAATAAAGGAGTTCTCAATTTTGTCTCTATGATTTGTTTCCGCTTCATGTAGCCCTAAGCAGGGACTCTGGAAAACCACTTTTATTGAAAGCGGTTTCCAAGCTTCCAAGAAATTACGAGTTTCCGAAATTACCAGCCAATATTTTTTCACCCAATCTTGATGATACGTGGTGGTAATGACAAGTACACAGATCCCACTTGGCTCACCAAATTTTCTTCTTCTAGGTTGAAGCGATCGTTTACAGTAGCAGTTTATATTTCAGGTTCCCTCTGCTCTCTCCTATATAGATAGATGAATTTGGAACTCTAAATCCAACATGGTTTGTAGTAGCTCTTTGAAACTTGAAAAACTAAAAAAGTTCTCAGTTTTGTGTCTATGGTTTGTTTCCACTTCAAGTAGCCCTAGGCACAGACTGTGGAAAAGCACTTTCATTGAGAAGGGTTGCCAAGCTTCTAAGAAATAATGAGTTTCCGAAATACCAGCAAATATTTTTTCACCCAATGTTGATGATACGTGGTGGTAATGACAAGTACACAAATCGCACTTGGCTCACCAAGTTTTGTTCTTCTAGGTTGAAGCATTCGTTTACGGTAGCAGTTTTTCTTTTTAGGTCACTCTGTTCTCTCCTATATAGATAGATGAATTTGGAACTCTAAATCCAACATGGTTTGTAGTAGCTATTTGAAACTTGACAAAATAAAGGAGGTCTCAGTTTTGTCTCTATGATTTGTTTCCGCTTCATGTAGCCCTAAGCAGACACTGTGCAAAACCACTTTTATTGAAAGGGGTTGCCAAGCTTCCAAGAAATTACGTGTTTCCGAAATACCAGCAAATATTTTTTCACCCAATGTTGATGATACGTGGTGGTAATGACAAGTACACAGATCCGACTAGGCTCACCAAATTTTGTTCTTCTGGTTGAAGCGTTCGTTTACAGTAGCAGTTTTTATTTTTAGGTTTCACTTTGTTCTCTCCTATATACATAGATGAATTTGGAACTCTAAATCCAACATGGTTTATAGTAGCTGTTTGAAACTTGACAAAATTAAGGACTTCTCAGTTTTGTCTCTATGGTTTGTTTCCTCTTCAAGTAGCCCTAGGCACAGACTGTGGAAAAGCACTTTCATTGAGAGTGGTTGCCAAGCTTCTAAGAAACAACGAGTTTCCGAAATACCAGCAAATATATTTTCACCCAATCTTGATCATACTTGGTGGTAATGATCAGTACACAAATCCCACTTGGCTCACCAAATTTACTTCTTCTAGTTTGAAGCGTTCGTTTACAGTAGCAGTTTTTATTTTTAGGTTCTACTCTGTTCTCTCCTATATAGATAGATGAATTTGGAACTCTCAATCCAACATCGTTTGTAGTAGCTATTTGAAACTTGACAAAATAAAGTAGTTCTCAGTTTTGTCTCTATGATTTGTTTCCGCTTCCTGTAGCCCTAAGCAGAGACTGTGGAAAACCACTTTTATTGAAAGGGGTTGCCCAGCTTCCAAGAAATTACGAGTTTCCGAAATACCAGCAAATATCTTTTCATCCAATGTTGATGATACGTGGTGGTAATGACAAGTACACAGATCCCACTTGGCTCACCAAATTTTGTTCTTCTAGGTTGAAGCGTTCGTTTACAGTAGCAGTTTTCATATTTAGGTTTCACTCTGTTCTCTCCTATATAGATAGATGAATTTGGAACTCTAAATCCAACATGGTTTGTAGTAGCTCTTTGAAACTTGACAAATAAAGGAGTTCTCTGTTTTGTCTCTATGGTTTGTTTCCTCTTCAAGTAGCCCTAAGCACAGACTGTGGAAAAGCACTTTCTTTGAGAGGGGTTGCCAAGCTTCCAAGAAATTACGAGTTTCCGAAATACCAGCCAATATTTTTTCACCCAATCTTGATGATACGTGTTGGTAATGACAAGTACACAGATCCCACTTGGCTCACCAAATTTTCTTCTTCTAGGTTGAAGCGATCGTTTACAGTAGCAGTTTATATTTCAGGTTCCCTCTGCTCTCTCCTATATAGATAGATGAATTTGGAACTCTAAATCCAACATGGTTTGTCGTAGCTCTTTGAAACTTGACAAAGGAAAGGAGTTCTCAGTTTTGTCTCTATGGTTTGTTTCCTCTTCAAGTAGCCCTAGGCACAGACTGTGGAAAAGCACTTTCACTGAGAGGAGTTGCCAGGCTTCTAAGAAATAACGAGGTTCTGAAATACCAGCAAATAATTTTTCACCCAATCTTGATGATACTTGGTGCTAATGATCAGTACATATTTCCCACTTGGTTCACCAAATTTTGTTCTTCTAGGTTGAAGCATTCGTTTACGTTAGCAGTTTTTCTTTTTAGGTCACTCTGTTCTCTCCTATATAGATAGATGAATTTGGAACTCTAAATCCAACATGGTTTGTAGTAGCTATTTGAAACTTGACAAAATAAAGGAGGTCTCAGTTTTGTCTCTATGATTTGTTTCCGCTTCATGTAGCCCTAAGCAGACACTGTGCAAAACCACTTTTATTGAAAGGGGTTGCCAAGCTTCCAAGAAATTACGTGTTTCCGAAATACCAGCAAATATTTTTCACCCAATGTTGATGATACGTGGTGGTAATGACAAGTACGCAGATCCCACTAGGCTCACCAAATTTTGTTCTTTTAGGTTGAAGCGTTCGTTTACAGTAGCAGTTTTTATGTTTAGGTTTCACTTTGTTCTCTCCTATATACATAGATGAATTTGGAACTCTAAATCCAACATGGTTTATAGTAGCTGTTTGAAACTTGACAAAATTAAGGACTTCTCAGTTTTGTCTCTATGGTTTGTTTCCTCTTCAAGTAGCCCTAGGCACAGACTGTGGAAAAGCACTTTCTTTGAGAGGGGTTGCCAAGCTTCTAAGAAACAACGAGTTTCCGAAATACCAGCAAATATATTTTCACCCAATCTTGATCATACTTGGTGGTAATGATCAGTACACAAATCCCACTTGGCTCACCAAATTTACTTCTTCTAGTTTGAAGCGTTCGTTTACAGTAGCAGTTTTTATTTGTAGGTTCTACTCTGTTCTCTCCTATATAGATAGATGAATTTGGAACTCTCAATCCAACATCGTTTGTAGTAGCTATTTGAAACTTGACAAAATAAAGTAGTTCTCAGTTTTGTCTCTATGATTTGTTTCCGCTTCATGTAGCCCTAAGCAGAGACTGTGGAAAACCACTTTTATTGAAAGGGGTTGCCCAGCTTCCAAGAAATTACGAGTTTCCGAAATACCAGCAAATATCTTTTCATCCAATGTTGATGATACGTGGTGGTAATGACAAGTACACAGATCCCACTTGGCTCACCAAATTTTGTTCTTCTAGGTTGAAGCGTTCGTTTACAGTAGCAGTTTTCATATTTAGGTTTCACTCTGTTCTCTCCTATATAGATAGATGAATTTGGAACTCTAAATCCAACATGGTTTGTAGTAGCTCTTTGAAACTTGACAAAATAAAGGAGTTCTCTGTTTTGTCTCTATGTTTTGTTTCCTCTTCAAGTAGCCCTAGGCACAGACTGTGGAAAAGCACTTTCTTTGAGAGGGGTTGCCAAGCTTCTAAGAAACAACGAGTTTCCAAAATACCAGCAAATATCTTTTCACCCAATGTTGATGATACGTGGTGGTAATGACAAGTCCACAGATCCCACTTGGCTCACCAAATTTTGCTCTTCTAGGTTGAAGTGTTCGTCTACAGTAGCAGTTTTTATATTTAGGTTTCACTCTGTTCTTTCATATATAGATAGATGAATTTGGAACTCTAAATCCAACATGGTTTGTCGTAGCTCTTTAAAACTTGACAAAGGAAAGGAGTTCTCAGTTTTGTCTCTATGGTTTGTTTCCTCTTCAAGTAGCCCTAGGCACAGACTGTGGAAAAGCACTTTCACTGAGAGGAGTTGCCAGGCTTCTAAGAAATAACCAGGTTCTGAAATACCAGCAAATAATTTTTCACCCAATCTTGATGATACTTGGTGCTAATGATCAGTACACATTTCCCACTTGGTTCACCAAATTTTGTTATTCTAGGTTGAAGCGTTCGTCTACATTAGCAGTTTTTATATTTAGGTTTCCCTCTGTTCTCTCCTATATAGATAGATGAATTTGGAACTCTAAATAAAACATGGTTTGTAGTAGGTCTTTGAAACTTGACAAAATAAGGGAGTTCTCAGATTTGTCTCTATGGTTTGTTTAACCTTCAAGGAGCTCTAGGCAAAGACTGTGGAAAAGCACTTTCATTGAGAGGGATGGCCAAGCTTCTAAGAAATAATGAGTTTCCGAAATACCAGCAAATATTTTTTCACCCAATGTTGATGACACGTTGTGGTAATGACAAGTACATAAATCGCACATGGCTCACCAAATTTTGTTCTTCTAGGTTGAAGCGTTCGTTTACAGTAGCAGTTTTTCTTTTAGGTTTCACTCTGTTCTCTCCTATATAGATAGATGAATTTGGAACTCTAAATCCAACATGGTTTGTAGTAGCTATTTGAAACTTGACAAAATAAAGGAGGTCTCAGTTTTGTTTCTATGATTTGTTTCCGCTTCATGTAGCCCTAAGCAGAGACTGTGGAAAACCACTTTCATTGACAGGGGTTGCCAAGCTTCCAAGAAATTATGAGTTTCCGAAATACCAGCAAATATTTTTTCACCCAATCTTGATGTTACGTGGTGGTAATGACAAGTACACAGATCCCACTTGGCTCACCAAATTTTGTTCTTCTAGGTTGAAGCGTTCGTTTACAGTAGTAGTTTTTCTTTTTAGGTTTCACTCTCTTCTCTCCTATATAGATAGATGAATTTGGAACTCTAAATCCAACATGGTTTGTAGTAGCTATTTGAAACTTGACAAAATAAAGGAGTTCTCAATTTTGTCTCTATGATTTGTTTCCGCTTCATGTAGCCCTAAGCAGGGACTCTGGAAAACCACTTTTATTGAAAGCGGTTTCCAAGCTTCCAAGAAATTACGAGTTTCCGAAATTACCAGCCAATATTTTTTCACCCAATCTTGATGATACGTGGTGGTAATGACAAGTACACAGATCCCACTTGGCTCACCAAATTTTCTTCTTCTAGGTTGAAGCGATCGTTTACAGTAGCAGTTTATATTTCAGGTTCCCTCTGCTCTCTCCTATATAGATAGATGAATTTGGAACTCTAAATCCAACATGGTTTGTAGAAGCTCTTTGAAACTTGACAAACTAAAAAAGTTCTCAGTTTTGTGTCTATGGTTTGTTTCCACTTCAAGTAGCCCTAGGCACAGACTGTGGAAAAGCACTTTCATTGAGAAGGGTTGCCAAGCTTCTAAGAAATAATGAGTTTCCGAAATACCAGCAAATATTTTTTCACCCAATATTGATGATACGTGGTGGTAATGACAAGTACACAAATCGCACTTGGCTCACCAAGTTTTGTTCTTCTAGGTTGAAGCATTCGTTTACGGTAGCAGTTTTTCCTTTTTAGGTCACTCTGTTCTCTCCTATATAGATAGATGAATTTGGAACTCTAAATCCAACATGGTTTGTAGTAGCTATTTGAAACTTGACAAAATAAAGGAGGTCTCAGTTTTGTCTCTATGATTTGTTTCCGCTTCATGTAGCCCTAAGCAGACACTGTGCAAAACCACTTTTATTGAAAGGGGTTGCCAAGCTTCCAAGAAATTACGTGTTTCCGAAATACCAGCAAATATTTTTTCACCCAATGTTGATGATACGTGGTGGTAATGACAAGTACACAGATCCCACTAGGCTCACCAAATTTTGTTCTTCTGGTTGAAGCGTTCGTTTACAGTAGCAGTTTTTATTTTTAGGTTTCACTTTGTTCTCTCCTATATACATAGATGAATTTGGAACTCTAAATCCAACATGGTTTATAGTAGCTGTTTGAAACTTGACAAAATTAAGGACTTCTCAGTTTTGTCTCTATGGTTTGTTTCCTCTTCAAGTAGCCCTAGGCACAGACTGTGGAAAAGCACTTTCATTGAGAGTGGTTGCCAAGCTTCTAAGAAACAACGAGTTTCCGAAATACCAGCAAATATATTTTCACCCAATCTTGATCATACTTGGTGGTAATGATCAGTACACAAATCCCACTTGGCTCACCAAATTTACTTCTTCTAGTTTGAAGCGTTCGTTTACAGTAGCAGTTTTTATTTTTAGGTTCTACTCTGTTCCCTCCTATATAGATAGATGAATTTGGAACTCTCAATCCAACATCGTTTGTAGCAGCTATTTGAAACTTGGACAAAATAAAGTAGTTCTCAGTTTTGTCTCTATGATT